>NW_009628425.1:95651-102481 GCF_000690535.1 Cariama cristata | reverse complement strand
CCCCCCCCCCCCCAAACCAAAACTCAAAACACAGCAGCTCCTTGTGTTGAAATAAAAAATAGGTTATAATTACAATATTTTCCAATAGAAAGTTGCAACTGAGCAGGAGAACAATGTTTCTGCGGTTTTACAGAGCAATTTTCCCTCTGTTAATGGTCAGTTTTAATTTGGAAAACAGTGTGGACTTGCCTATTCAAACCTCCAAACCCAATTATGAATGCCTGAAGGAGAGGGACACAGTTGATCAAAGGTGTGTGGAGAGTATGATCAATGAGGAATTTTTGCAAGAAGTAATGTTGCTTCATTTGCTGGAGCCACTGCAAAGGAGGAGGGAATAAACTTCTTGTCCACCATGGGAAGGACTAGCAGTTGTAGGTCTTTCAGTGAAGGAAATTAGTGCTGATTGCTAGGAAGTCATTTCAAGGCTATGGGAATCAAAGGGCTGGGATAGACTAATGGGGAGCAGTGGGAATTTCCATCATTGAAAGCTTTGAAGCGCCAGTTAGGTAGTCTCTCAGATGCAATGTAGGTCCACCAGATTAACGACCTTCTAGGGGCTAGTCCTACATTTCTACCATGCTGCGAAATGTATGTGACTTCTAAAGCAAAATGTGCTTTTCCAAATCTCTCTCCTGCATTTCTCCCTCTTTATTTATTTACGTATTTACGAAATTATTCTGAAAATTTGACCGAATCTCACTGATCATTTCTGCTCCTCTGGAAACTGTGAAATGTGCTACTGATCAAAAAGTAGTATGCAGGACCCCTTGGGTCCTGTGCAGCGGTATGTAGGAGACAGAGCAGAAATAGAAAACACATAGTTTGCAAATGAATCCTTTGCTACCTAATGAGGGGAGAAGAGTGAAAAACTATTCAGTTGTCCAGGATGTCTGGTCTGCCTTACTGATGGTTCTATATGCAACACTTTTGGTGGATGAAGGCTGGTTGAAAAA
Organism: Cariama cristata; assembly: GCF_000690535.1. Classification (NCBI taxonomy): domain Eukaryota; kingdom Metazoa; phylum Chordata; class Aves; order Cariamiformes; family Cariamidae; genus Cariama; species Cariama cristata. Next base: position 101,528 of record NW_009628425.1, on the reverse strand, counting down.
ACACTTTGTGCCATCTGCTTAAGGGTCCTTATGGCCAAGAGGCAAAAGATGTGGTTAGCCCTGTGCCCAGGTCCCCAGGGTCCCGATTTACTACATCTGCCTACACAGAAGATCACAGCCTCCCCTTTTCTCAGATCCCTGTGCTTCCCCATGTTATAGTGGCTAGTGGTGAAGGACCATCAGGTCACATGAGGTGTCCCTGTAAGAAGGTACCCCTCTTCTCCATGAAACTCTGGTATGGGAAAGAAAAATCTTGACAAAATTCTGCGGGCAGAGGAGCTGCAGGACTTCTTTCAGTCCAGCTGATTGCCTGTCCAACACCCGAGCCATGATGGCATCCACATTTATGTGAACAGCTGCCAATGGTGAATAGCTTGGAACCATGAAAATTTGGGGCACGACATTTCAAAATACGTACAAGGGAGCATGATGGTCGAGAAATGGGCTTTGAATAGAGGTTAAATTTGACCTATGGAAAAATCAAGGCATCACACGCAATACGTGATGGAAGGAAGGAGAACTAAGGTCATATTAAACAAATGGAGAAATTGATATAAAAGATTTAACTTGACTTTTATCTCAAGAGTTTTTCCTGACTGTCTCTTACATATGTGGCCATCACCATTTTAGAAGCACAGGAAGACAACCACAACTACTTGAGGTGTTAATAAAGCATACTTGCATAGAGCATTATTCTTTTTCCAGTGAAAGATGCCAATATACATGGTGTTTTTTCAAGGGTGGCGATTTCCCAGGGAATGATTTTTTCCTTGAATTTTTGGTGGAAAAGTGGGAAAAAATGTTCTGTGTAAAAGTCACCGGGTGGGCTGCCAATGAATAACAACTGTGCACAGAAGGGAATCATGAACATGGGACTCTGTATAAGAAAAGTCTTAGCCAGCTGGGAAGAAATCCTGGTTTTTTAAATGCAATGCTGCATGGACATCAACCTGTCCTGCTGATACTAGTGAGAGTATGGACACTGGCAATGCAAGAAACGTGAGGAAATAAGATTTCTTCTGGCTCTGATGCAATAGAATTTGATGAGATCAAAGATGAGGTAACCTGAGAGTGGATCAGCCCCATCACTTCTGTGCTGTAAATAATGACTTCTGCAATAGACCTTGCCCTTGTTCTGCTGCGTTTCTACCTCCTTTGAGCACCACAGGGAAGTCTGAGTATTCTTTTAATTCTGAAATTCAAGCTCATCTTCTAATTTTGAATAAGGGATTAAAAAATGGTGTTTTTTTTTTTTTTTTTTTTTTTTTTTTTTTTAAATTTACTAGCATCAAAAGGGAAATGATATTGGAGCAGAGTCTTGGCTGCTGCAAGTAGCCAAGAATTGGCAGTGTGGAGGAAGCCTGGCAGGGAGGATTGCTGTGGGTAGGAGAGAAGAATCAACGCCATAACACCATCATGTCCAGCATGGGCAGGCTTTTGGGAGCAGGGACCACACGCTCCTCCGACAAGGTTTTGTGAGGGCTGATCCTGCCTCAGGGCAGCGAGCTGTGCCAAATGCTTCTCCAGTGGCTATTTTCTGCAGGCAGTTGTACTGATTCTGGAAAGTGGAAATTCACACTTCCATGAGGTCATCAGAAACGTGTCTGTTTAAAAATGTTCGCATTTCTCCTCATTAGTTCCCTTATTTATATGTGAGAAGAAGAAAACGAAAAAAAGTCACTTCCTCCCTCCAAAAAGGTTTTTCCTAATGGGGTCAGACAAAATCACTCTGTGGTCCCTACTAGCAGAATATCCTCCAGTTACCATCAGCCAAAGCCACTGCTACATTTTTATCTCAGTCCCTCGAGATAGCCCTGCAATTCCCATGGGATTCAACCCCAAATAACAACAGTGAAACAAGCAGGAGCCCATCACCACCCTGCGCTCAGGGTGGTCTGGTACCTGGTGCTACACACGGCGCCTGTGTCTGAGTGTCATCCCAAACACGGTGACGTGTTTAGGATGCTAAATTAGGGGAAAATGGATAGCCTGTCTCTTGGAAAGCAGAGACCTAACAGATGGGCAGTGCAACCTGAGCAATCAGGCTAGACCTTCCTAAACGCAGTCCAGGAGCTAGCACGGGGTAGGGACTACAAGGAGTTTGGATGGAGCCATTTCATTTTGAAGGGTGGGAGAATGAGCCCTGATATTGCCTATTTTACCAGTTAAGATGTTGCCTCAGAGAGCTCAGAAAGTCTAAGTGGTCAAAATGGAGGCTAGTGGGTTGGTTATAATGCATCAGCACCTTTCAGGAGCAACAGTACATTGCATTAAATAAGCTCTTAATCTGCTAGAGGAATGGAAACAGGGAGGATCAGATGGTAAATTAGGCTACTCAATAGGGAAGAGAAAAACATGACCAGACCATGAAAACAACCTGTGCAGGGAATGAGCTGCCCAGCTTTCACAGCAGCAGTATAGGGAAGCAGCCTGGGGACTGCTTGAAAGAGGAGAGCTGCCTTCATCCCTCTTGGCAGTTTCAGCTCAAAGCCAGGGTCACCTCTGCAGCAGATACCTTAACAGGAACATTTTTGGTTTGGTGCGAACTGGATAAAACGCAGCAGGAGTGGGTGCTGCTGCAGAAGGAGGCTGTGCCGTGGGTCACCGGTGTAGGTGTCTGGCTGTGGGGTCATCTCGGTGGGCTGCGGGTCATCTGGAGGGAGGTTGCCACATTTTCTGGTCCCTATCCATGTCCTGTGGAGTGGTGGGTCCTAGAGGTCTTTCTTACGGGCAAGCCTAAGAGCCCATGGGCATTTACTACATGTGCTGGACCTCTGGTCTCCATGCGTGTCTTATAGGGAACTGTAAAAGGTAGCGGAGACAAACCAGCCTCGGGCTTGCACACTTGTGTAGAGGCCTGCAAAGATACTGGAGAACATCTGGGGACTGACGTATAAACAGGGTGGAAACCCCTGCCAGACAGACCCTACTCAGCTGGGTGAGGTTACAGCCTGTGCTTTCAGGCTGGGGAAGCGGGGGCAGATGGAGCCCATCTGGAGTGACCCAGGAGCTGCATATGAGAGACTTTCTCTCTTTTTACTGCCCCTTTTAACATGCTCTCTCAGTCGTCTCCCTCCAAGTGCTTTCAAAGGACATCCCTGGGCTGTCGCTTCTTGATTTCTGAGTAAGCAAATTGCAGAAGGGCACTCTCCGCCTGGGCTTCTTGGCTCTCGGTCTCATCTCATGGCCATGAGATGCCCAGCCTGGAGGAAACAGAGCAGGCACAAGGATGAAGGGATGTGCCCTGGGTGACATGCAGGGGCATAGCCAGCATATCTTAGATAGCAAAAAGCCTTCCTGGGATGCAATAAGCAGACCACACCATATCGAATCCTTTTTATTTTTACTTCTTGCTTCTGAGCTGCTTGAACCGTGACCGTCGCTGGAAGGGTCTTTGCAGCAGCCTGGCTGCAGCTGCTGGGTTTCCCCAATGTCAGCATAGGAAGCATGTGTCAATTCAGAAGCAGGTTTCTGTCTGGAGCCTCCACGCTATTGCCCTGTTTCCCCAGATGACTTGGCAGCCATTAGCTTACTTCTAAGCCTTTGCTGTACTTCGTGGTAGCTCCTCCTTCCTACCTCAGCGGTGGATGACTAGCAGCTCTCTAAAAAAGCAACTTCCCTTTTTCATAGGAATAGGAAGTGAAGCTCGCTTACCAAAGAGAGGTACAGTATCTCAGATGCGCTTTCCACCAAAAGACAAGCCCCTGCCCTAAAGCTCGAAGCACCCCAGCTAACCCTGAAGCTGTCCTCTCCTTCCCCAGCCCCAACCCATTCACCTCCATCTCTCTGCCCTCCCCTTAGCTGGAGAATTGAGCAGGCAAAATGCAAGCTGGCAAGGGAGAAGTTTGACAAATCTACAAGGGCTTCCTCATTTCTCTATCTCCTTGGTATGCAAATGGCAGGCCTGACTCTGCAACACACCTGGCTGAGGGGTGATGGGGTGGGGGTCTGTCCTGCTTGTCTTCAGAGTCACCCTGTGCTGACCCTCTAGGTTAAGAGACGCGGCGTGACCCCCGAGCACTTGCAGACCCCTGCTTATGGCCCCGACAGCCCCGCAGACTTTCAGGAGGTTTCCTTCCTTTGTCAGGAGCACAGAGCAGTTGCAAAACCAAGGTTGATTTCCACACCATGTGTCCGGTGGGATTTTGCTGGGGAGGGCACTTCACAGCCCCGCGAGCAGTGCTGGGGCATCAGACACATGCATCCTGGAGCAGCTGCTCCCATCTCACATGGCGTCATGTCCTCAGCCAGCCTCATCTTGTCCTTGGGTCTTACGGCTGGTAAAGGTCCTCTGCCTCGACCTCAGCTTAGATTCCTCAGCGAAGCCTTTCCTCCTGTAAACAACATCACCAGTGTGTGGGCGACCTTTAGGTTGTGCATCGCACTTGGCGGATGTCCGCTTGTGTTTGTCCTTCTCAGTGACAGCAGCTGAAGTGCAAACTACATGAGGTCATCCCAACCTCTGGTTGGCTGAGACCAAGAGTCTCTTCCCTCCTGCTGCCTCATATAATGCAAAAATTATGTCATGCAATTACCCACAGAGGTTTACACAGTGGTTTTTGGGGGCCTCATCTCTGCAACAGCTTAAGAAAACACATTGACGGTATCCCAGAGAAGCCAGCTCTTTATGCACCCTACGGGAAGCCTCAGGAGTCTGTAGAAACAAATCCTGCTTCTTATACAACATTTGTCTTCTAAGACAGAGGCATTTTGGTCTCCCTGTTGAACATGCTGAGGCAGAATGAGAAAGTCACTTCCTCAGAGTCACGCACAAGTCCCTGTCCAGGTCTTCATTCGTTAGACCACGCTGCTACGGTTGACTAGGTTCATAGAGGGTTGGGGCTCACTGGAACAAGATGCATTTCATCCAAAAATGGTCTTTTTTTAATCACAGACAGAAAAGATCATTGCAAAGCCATTTTTTTCAGCTGTTTCCTAGAATTTGGTGGTTTGCATAGTGGAAACACAATCCATTCAGTCATTGTGGCTGTTTCTAATGACAGCTGTTAATAGTCTGTGGGTTTTGTGTCTGGATCCTCGTTGGGTTTCTCGCCTTCCTCACTGCTATTTTCGTTGGCCAGGTTGTCTGGGAAGTGCAACTCCCACCCCCTCCTAAATGATCATTTTTATATCCAAAATAGAGCAAGGAATCCTTAGGGGAGAGAAAGGAGTCAGTTCTGACACAAAGACCTGATTAAAAAAAGAAAGCCCATTAAAAGCATTTGCAAAATCAGGCTGCTCCTGCAATCTGGGGGTGTAACGTTCAAAGCGGTCGATCCCATGGATGGTGCGGATGTGGTAGGAGCCAGAGCTCTCTAACAGAGAAATTCTGCAAGGGCCCTCAGCCCCATGGAGCATCTGTCATGGGTCAGACCAGTGGTTCGTCCGTCCTCGGATCGTGTCTCCCGGAGCAGCTGCGTAGGAAGCAGGCAAGTGGGGAACATCCCACCCCCATCCACATTTCCCTGAGGGTGGGGAGAAACCCATCAGGTTTTTCTCTATCCTCTTCCTCTCTCTCATCCCTCCTTCACGTGATGCCCCCCATGCCCTGTTTCCCTTCCCCAAGCTCTGTGGGGTAGAGAGATGATGGGGGCACTAACCAGCAGCTGCTAAGACCCAGCCCCGAGGGATGGTTTGCAGGGATGTTGTTCCCTTGGTTTACTGCAAAAGGAGAGGAGGACAAATAAGTGCCAGGCATGCACACTCTGATACTCCCATCCTCCCCTGGCTCCCCAGGGCTTGGAAGGGGAAGAGGGGACATAATATGTGGGGAAGGCTGGATGGAGCTGGACATAGCTGTGATGAGGAGGGGAAGTGCCCTGGCACCCAGTAGCTATTTCTGCGGTTGGAAGTGTTCAGGTGGGGAATTGGAGATGT
>NW_009628425.1:55410-95635 GCF_000690535.1 Cariama cristata | reverse complement strand
ATCTGAGGATGGTGGGAGGGAGCATCTTTCCCTCTGAGATGTGACCCAAAGAGAGGGTCTCTGACAGCATTGGATGCCTGAGCATCAGCCTCCTACCACCTTCATTGCTCCTCTTGGGACGTGGCTAACAGGTGCTACAAAATGCTGTCCTCTTACTGGGAAAAGGCAGCCTCTGGGATGCAGGGCCTCCAGAAAGGGCCTTTTCCAGGGCAGAAATGTGGGTGGCCACACGTAGAGGTGTGGAGGAACACCCCGACCATCTCCTCGTGTTCCCAGAGCTGTGAGGGCCAGGACCTTCCCACATCCCTACAGAACACTGTGATGTGCCCTCAAAGCGCTGTGAAACAGAGCATCAGGGATTCTGGCCAAGCAAGCGTGGCCTGTGCCCACTTCTATAGGATTCAGGTGTTAGATAGCAGTAACCTGAAGAGATGATTTCTTCCTGCCATGCTCCAGCTCATCCGTAGCCCATCCACAAGTCTGGCCCAGACCTGCGTTGGGCAGCAGGTAGACTCGAGTTGAAATTTGGGTTGAAATTCCAGCCACTGCAGAAATTGCCATTGATCAACGCAGTTTCATGTTAAAACCTCTCACATCTGAAGAACCCCAGAGATGCTTTAGGTACCTAAAGAGATGCACCTGCTTCTCCTGGCCCTATCCTCCTCCTTCCCCCCTCCAGTGCATCCCACCTCCCTGTGCTGCAGGACCTCAGGTCCTGCAGAGCCGTTCCCAGCAGACATCCTACCTGGTTGATGGAATGCCTTGGGTAAGCTCGTGAGGAAAGCATGTTTAAGGAAGGTGAGATAAGCAGTCTACCTTCCTGCTCTTCTCCACCCTGGGACCCTAAGCACCCTGAGACCCAGGTTCCAGCAGGGTGCAATGCTCAATGTAAGCAGCCATTTTTCCTCCAGACAGATGTTTTGATTAGCTAATGACCACTCTGGCAACAGGCAGCTGTTTTCTACTTCCAGAGAGAGCAAGAAGCTTTTATTATGTTTTTTTTTTTATCTTTTTTTTCTCCCCCCCTCCCCCTGTCAAGAAACTTTTTGCGTCTGCTTAAACTCATGGCCCTGGAAATCTGTGTGCTCCCACCTCCCAGCCTCACACAGAGCCTTCTCCCAAGGGTGTCCCAGCTCTTCAGAAAGACCTGAAACAGCCAGATTTTCTGCTTGGGTCATTTGCTTGGGCCAGGTTCACCTGCAAAGCATGACCTAAGAAAGACGGTAGATTCAGGGCAGACTTAAGTTGCAATGGAAATAGCAAGTTGGCTAGGATCGCAGCAAGAGATCCCCAAATAAGTCAATGGGCTCCAATCTCATTTCTGCAATGCGTACCCCTCACCAAGGGGTAAATCATGGGAGCACAGAGCTCCTGGATTTTTCCTCCATCTCCCCTGGGCTGGCAGGGGACAGACATTGCCAAGACCAGTTTGGTCACACTGTCTGTCCTCGAGACTAGGACCTGCAGCATCACAGCACGAACATTAACACCTCACCAGCATTAGCTGGAGAGCCTGGCTGCTCCTGGGAATTGCCCTTCATGCTCCCTCAAACACAGGCCAGAGTGTTTGAAAGAGACCTCAATTCAAACACGAGTACAAATTGGTGTATTTATCCAACAAGGACCAGGACTGGATGGGATCTGACCATTGCCAGTAAGATATTCCCAGTTCTCCAGCAAGGATGCAACATGCAAGCCAGGTATTTGCTTCACTCCCCAGCAAAAACCATGATGCTTCTTGCTCTGAGCTCTCCAGCTCTTCACGGGGACTTTCTGCATTGCTGTAATTCCTCCTCACACAGCCTGGTCCTACTGAGCAGCAGCTTTTGGCTATGAAAGTCCCCCTGATGTCAGCTGGAGACCCAGCGCCATGTCTATGACCACAGGAGATCTCACTGCCCTACCACTTGCTGGGGGGGTCTTCAGCAAGACTTTGGCCACTGTATCCTAGAGGACGGTGGCCGTAGCCCCCACCTTCTGCCTCTGAGGTGGTCAGTGCTGTTTATAGCATAGCACGCTTGTTTGTAGCTGTCTTCTAACCACCTCCTAGCAACAAAACCGCTAATAATTTAAAAAAAAAAGACAAAAAGAACTTGACCAAGACCCAGAAAAAGTAGAAAACAGTCACAGTAGAAAATGCTTCGGTAGCAAATCTTCATTCCTATTTAAGTAGCTGATCTCCCCAAGATCTTCAGTAATTCTCTGTTTTCGTGTCTTGCAAAGCGATCCAAGGGTGCCAGGTCAGGAAATGTATTGAAGAGCTGTTTTATTGAGGAAAAAGAGAATTCAATGCATCTGGGATGTACCCAGAACTGGGGGAAATTTTCCTACTGGACTTTTTTACTCCTCGCTGATGCAAAAACACAAATCTGAAATACTTAAATTATTGTATCCAAAGTGAGTTGATTTCAGTAATTCTTTCTGAAAGGGGAGGGACTTGCAAAGAGAAATTCAGCATTTAAAACCCTTAATAACTATATATATCTGCTTTTTCAAAGTAATTCTTTTTAGTTTTTTTTTTAATGCCATTTCCTTTTAAAAAGTGTTTTCTTAAAAAAGACTTTCTGAAGTTTTAAAATGAAATGAAATATCTAATCTTGGTGAAATAAGAAACCACTTTGTTGGACCCACCCTAGAATCTGAATGGAAAGGGGGCTCATTTTGTGATTTCACTGGGCTTGGGGTTTTTTTTTGGAGCTGCCCTCACAGTGAAACACTATTGGCTTGCTTGGGTCTTAACCTATTTTTTCATGGCACAGTTTCATGGGGGTGAGGCAAATGATGAGCCGAGACTTCTGCTTTTCTGCTAGATTCTGTCTTGTTTTTTCCCCGCACCCGCCCATGCAATCCCAAAGCCGTTTATCTGTGTCACCCGCATCCCTGTTGCATTCACATCAGAAACAACTTTTGAGCTTTCTTGCCCTGATAGCGGAAACCAGCCAACCGCAGTAGATGGTGTGCCCATGGTGCAGGGCTGCTTACCGTAAAGATGAGATGGGTAAATGCTTGCAGTACTTGGCTTAGCCTGGGTACCTCCATCCTACCCTCTGATCTGCCACGACGAAAGGAGTAAGTACATCCAGCAGGTCCAATTCAACACTGTCCTGTTTGCTTTTAGCCCATCCTGGGCACTCAAAACACACCAAGCATAGGGGTAAGGCAGGTCTCCAAACCCTGTGGTCAACAAAGGCTTGTGTCTACTTCTACTAGACCTTGGTCCTCCTGAAGTTCCCAGTTCAGCTTGATGGGTTGCTCCTGTAGAGTATGTTCTCCAATGCTCTTTGAAGATGGGCAAGTGATAGGACGTTTAGCCACATCCTCTCCTCTCCACCCTGAAGATGATGTCCAAACGCCAGCGGAAGCGTTGCTGGAGCAGGGCTTTGTGGTGGGATCTTCAGAAGACCTCCCCTTGACTCACTGCTGCGGGAACATCTCTACCTGCATCCAGCTCTCGCTAGCCAAAATGTCACCTCAGCTGCCCCTCTGAAGGTTACTAAAATTACCTTCTGTCATCCTGCAACATGGGGCACACAGCATGTTTTAGAGGTCCTACACAAACATCCAGTGTTCCTGTGGCCTGCCTGTCTGTCCCACACGTGTTCAGAGCTCACCGTCCTGGTGTCTTCTGACTTCTTCAGGAAAGCCTTGCCTGACTCTCCCACAAAGACTTCTGCGTCAAATATTTTTACTGAAAACCTATCAGTGTCTAACTGGACTATTTTTTGCTAAAGCTTTTCAAGCATATGCAAAATTTTTGTGTTCCCTTAAAATTATTTTGTTGTGTTTTGATTTCTCGTTGCTTTAAAAAGAACTTGCTTTAGAAATTTTCTTTTTTTGAACGTGAGTAAAGTTGAGGAAACAAGCTGCCCCACTGCCAGTTATCAAATATAAACAAGCATCTTTAGATGTGAAAAACTGTAAATTCACAAAAGGAAATTTTCTTGCATTTCTGAGTTACTGTTTTCTTCCCAGTGCTCTTTTCCACTGGAAAAAAAAAAAAAAAAGGTGGTAGAATTGCTATTGGTTACTTTTCTCAATTTCTTTTTTGTTGTGAAGCTAATTTTAAAAAACATTAATCAGAAGCAGAAACACTGTGGAACCGCACACATTCAACTCAGCCACCTTTTTTTGAAAAAAAAACATTTACGTATTAAAAAATGAAAACTCCACCAGCTGTGGGCTGGGAGCTCACCAGCAGCTCTCCGCATCTGACAACATTTGTCTGCAGCACTATTTTGGGATTTTGTATAACAAAATGCCGGCATGGAGGATGGAGGATGGTTGTTTTGGCTGCCGGAGGCTGCAGAGGCAACCTGGAGAGCATGACTGGTGGATTTCGTAGGTACTGTGAATACCCAGATCTGTGCTAACGTCTTTTGTGCGTGGGTGGGAGTGAGTGACCTTTGTGGGAGACTTCGCCGGTCCCATTTCCCACCCGTGCTGGGACATGATGTTCACTTCTCCGTGCCACTTTGCACGATGTGTCTTTGATCGACACGTGCATGTGGGGAAAAAGGTCAGTTTGTGCAAGCGTGCAGAGAGGTGTTTCCAGTCTCAGCATGGTGCAGAAAGGGTTGCAATGTCCTCCTGGACACAGGAGCGCTGTGGGGAGATGCACAGGTTAGGGCATGGTTCCTATTCTTCTCAAACCCTCTCAGAGGAGTTGGGATGGCCACAAACCCCCAACGGGACTTGCTGAGTTGACCTTCCTCCATGCTCTTTTCCACTCTGTCCCATCAGTGCTGTCACTGAGAGCAACACAAAACCCCAAAACGTGCAGCCACCATCCTGTAGATGGTCCATCGATCCTCTCGTAAGATCATCCTGGTGACATGACTGGTAGTCAAAGCATGTTGCTGACTCGTGCTATATCTCACATCCCCTAGCTCTGATGAAAAGACAGCAATTGCCACGTCTGTATCTCCCGTTTGGGAGCAGAGTATATCAAAGACCCCGAGCTGCTCCAGTGAGATAGTAATAAGGACTGTAGACAGATGTCCAACACATAGGTAGACTTTGTGCCTTTCATGGTTGGTAATGAGCAGTATCTAAAACTTGTCTATCATCTAGCCTTGAGTTAAAATGATAGCTTGCAGCTCCCTGGGCGAAAAGGGAACTCCAGCTACTCTCACTTACTATCCTGGCAAATGACACCGTTCAGAATCAGAAATCCTGGCACAGTTTTCTTCCACCAATTTGCAAGTGGAAGAGCAGGAAAAGCTCACTTACTTAATAAATCATGTGCTATTGCGTGACAACCAGATCTTCTAAGCAAAGCTAACCCTGGTTGCAACCTGGAAGGGAGGCTGCCAGGTTAAAATGAACTCTCTGCAGGAAATGCTGTGGCTGATTCAGTGGGTGAAACTTCCCCTCCAACTGTGTTATCAGTGCCCGGAGCGGTGCTGAGACCTGGCTACAGATGGATGGACCATCTCTAAACTCAGGTCAAAGAAAAACTCAGAGAAGTTTGGATGTTGAACATCTTTTGATTGGGGGGAAAAATATGTATTGGGCTATCCTGAAATATTTCATCGATTCTTTCCATTTTGCTCACTTTGTCAGTGAAAATAAAAATGAGGCAGAAGGGAGAAGGTATTTCAAAAAAATAACACCTTAAAATACTGGGATGGCTCTGTTAGAAACCTCATTTCAGAGTCCCAGTTTTTGAAACATTAGATATGTGCTAGAAAGCAAAAGTTGTTACTCTTACTGGAATATTTTTTTCCTGCAAGTCTTGCTTGCTGGGAGATTTTTGAACACATCTGTTGGAATCTGACTATCCCAACACAGTGCCAGATGGACATTTGGGGGGACTAACCTCATCGGTCCCTGGACCTCCAGTCCCCAATCCTTTATGTTCATTGTAGACCTTGAGGTATTTTGGCAAGAACAGGAGCCAGTGAGTCTTTGCTCAACTATAAGTATTCAGGGCTTGGGGTTTTTTTGGACGTTTAGCCCACACCTCTCAATGCCTTTGATTCAAAGTAGGGGCTGGGGCAGACTTTGGTGCTGTATGGTGTAGATACCTTATATACTCGTGGCAACAGCACTTCAGTAACGCTGGCTTCAACTGCTCCCTGCGTTTTGAAGGGGCTGAGCAGGCTGAGTTTGGCTACCTTGACCAGTCAGACCCAGCATTATGCTTGAATTATCAACCAGAGCTGAAATTACATTTCTGGACCGCAAGTTAAATAAGCCCTCAAGCACAAGTGTGGAATCCCTAGTGTGGACCAGAGGATAGTCCATGGAAAAGGTTTGATTCATTTGTGTCTAGCGATCCTTGAGGTGTCCAGGAGGTGTCCAACATAGGGTTGGGAAACATAATCCACGATGTATGGGAGACCTACACCTTGTGAGAACCCAGGGCATGTCAAAAGGTAGTAGGGCATTGCACGTGGACAACTGAGTCAAGCCCTAGGCCCACACTTTACAGGCAGGATGGATGCAAGCTACACCATATTTGACTCCCTAAGCTTCTTGTAGTCCTTCAAAGTGTCACATGAGGTTCTGTGCCTTTGTGGACAAACTGAGTGTGTGTCTGGGCTGCTTAAGCAGGAGGAACGGTGGGACTGGTAGCATGCAGATAGCTACCACATCTGGGTGCTGCTCTTGCTGCATAGGAGGGACATGACCTGCAGAAAGGCAGCATGAGTACGGCTCGTTCTTGGTTTGGGGACTGTGTGACCCTCTTGCAGCCCTGGTACACCTGAACAGCTCAGCACAGGGATGTGACCCAGGATCTCCAGCATCCTCTCTTCAACCCTCCAGCAGTGCATGTACGTGGCATCAGCCGGCTCTGGAGCAAGTCTGCTCAATGCCAGCTGGGGGTCTCTGCGTTGGACAAAGCAGCCATTTGTGCCCATTTTTTTTCTGGTGAATTACAATGTTGTCTGAGCCTCATCTGCAAAGTATGAAGCACCAGAGTTGTGTGGAAACAGAAACGATAGGGTTCACAAGGTCCAAGGTAGTAGACTGTAAACAGGATGATTTTAGACTCATCTCTCCACTGTCCCATTGCTCTGCATTCTCAACTTCTCCAACTTGTTCTTCATGAATAAGATTGTTTTGTCCCTCAGTGTCTGCCCCTTTCCCCGAGAGCAGTCTTATTAAAAAATTATTTCTGGTCTTCCTTCCAGGATGGGGTTGCTTGGGAGCAAAAATCAGCTGATGTCCAATGAGAAACACACTTCTGCAAGCAACTCAAAAAACAAGAGTAAACCTCCTCCTGCCCCACCCAAGGTAAGCCAGCAGCTTTGTGTCCTTTTGGGATCCTCCACTGCTCAGTTAGTGTCTGGAGCGATGCAGGCAATACTTGCATGTGCCAGCAGGAACTTGTGTACTTTTGTTTCCTAAAATTTGGTCATCAATTGGGAAATGTCGTTCAAAGGGCAGACGACAAATGTTTATGGCTGGCTTCCCCCCACAAGCTTCTTAATATGGTGTGAACTGTTCAATCAACCCTTTCTTGCTCTGGGTTTTTACTCTGTCAAAAAGGATGCTATTTTCTCTTTGAGAATACTTTACGGCTGTGAATTGTCTGAGTGGGCTGCGGACGATGGTGATCTGAAAGGCTATGTCATCATAAGCCTGGCACAATTATTTGTGTGGGCTGGACTGGAGAGCAGGGCAGGAGACCGGGAGAGAAGGTGCAGAGACCACTGCCCTGTGTGCCCTGCATGGCTTGGACACAAGTCCTGCGTGCTGATCCCCGTATCTTTTAGATAAGGATGCTGCCCTCAGCACTCTGCAACCCATACTGATGTTGCTGACTTGCAAACGGCACAAAGATGGGTCAGATTCAGGCTAAGATTCAAAGTTGCAAACTGCAACAGAAACTTTACAATCAGGGAGGACGACGAGTTCACTAAAGGGGGTATACGGCTAATCTGTGTTGAGGTGGGCTGAGAATCAAGAATGCTGAGCATCTGCTTCTCCCTTTGAATTCATGTGGCCTCTGCTTGCATGGACACAGGTCAGTAAGACACGGGGTCAGGATTTCAGAGACCTCAAATAACAAAATTCTTGTTTAAACTTTGGAAATCACTTTATCTACCTGTTTGATTCTGTACAGAGGACATGAAGTTGTTTTGTCTTTTCTTGGCCTTGTCAGCACTGCATCCAGCAGCCAGAACAAGAGAAACTCTAGGTGCAACTGTCATGCGAAAATCAGCTCAGGTCTTAAGCTCTGAGAGGGGGGAGGAATTGCCTATGATTGCTTTTGATGACGGGTTGAGATGTTTTTCACTCCTTTAGTTTCGTTTCTGAGTTCTCCCATGGTTATGAAGTCCAGTTTTCATGACAGCAGATGTCAGACTGACCAAGAAGAATTCTTTTTCTAAATTTCCTTATCTCCAGCTCACTAGAGAAGAGCTGCTATCGGCGTAAATATAGCATCATCCATCACTTTCTGACACTCATTTTTTTTTTGCCACGGGCACTAAGCTCTCACATGTCATAGAATCATAGAATCATATAATCATTTGGGTTGGAAGGGACCTTTAGAGGTCAGGGGAAGTCCATATTTCTTTGAGTTAAATTAGGGCAGTGGGTCAGCAGCTCTTCCACCTCACACTGCTGCAAAGTAGGAGTCAAAGGATGGTGCAGACAGAAAACAGTAGATATTTTTAATTCAGTGTCTGTAGTTCACTCCTCCATGTGTATAAAAATACCTGGCTGTGGTCCAACACCCACTATGGTCACTAGATACTGTACCTTGGACTGGTCACAGGACTGGCATTTGAAGTTGGGTAGAGACCAATGAAGCCCACCAGGCCATTTCCATAATGTTAAACTCTTAGCCCACAAAACAAGGTGGTTGCATCCCAGCTGCTGATCAGGAGTGGTCTATGGCCAGTTGGCCACTCTCGAGGTCTGGGCCAAACCAAACTAGTGACCATGTCAATGTTTTAAAAGTGTGCCTAGATGAGTTGCAGTATCTTGCTGCTGTTCAATTTGCTAATATAGTCACTGCCTCTGTTTTTTGAACATATCCCTGAGCAAAGGATATTCCGTCAGCCTTGGGACTACTGCTGCAAAGAGTATCCTCAGTTTTCTTCTTCACTTCGAATAATATTGCAATTGTCATTTCTCAACGCGACCATTCATGTCTCATCCCCCATTGATCCAAAATCTGGCATTGGTGAACAAGAGTTAGATAGACCAAAGTCTAAGGAAGTGAGTCGGTAGCAGATTTATGCTTTTATTCAGAGGGGAGCCAAGGATTATTCAAGCTGACAGTTAAGACAGCTATGAACACATCATGGCAAAATGTGCTAAAGCCATCACGACACATACAGAGCCTGATTCAGGGGCTGCTGACTGACTACGGTGGGCTCTGGGTCAGAGTCCCACTCATCTGTGAAGCTGAGAGTAAGTCTTCCTGCAAACATAGCAAAGTAATAAATGTCTTCTTTTTTCTTTCTATTTCTACCAAAGGGCAGACAATTTATCAACATCCCCCATCTAAACCAAGCCCCTGTACAAGGTAAGATTCTTAGCTCAATTGCTGTTTTCTTTGCTTTCCTGTGGGGTTTTGCAAGGTCGTGGTCCCCCAACAGCAGGTCTGGAGAACAAGCCGTCATGTCGCAGGCGTGCGGTTTCTGTATCTTTAGCATTGCTAGGCGGGGAGTTTATCAATGTGTTTCAGAAGATTCAGTTTACATCGCTAACTGTTTGTAGCTGCCAGTTTCCCCTGCTCATCAAAGAAATTAAGAGGGAAAAGCAGTCCTTCTTCATTGGTTGAGCACAGTGAGATCTGAGACATCAACCGAATGAGATTTCTCTGTCTGCTGCCCTGTCTGCAGCGTGGCAACTTGTGGATGCTATATCCAGTTAGCTGAAAATTTCAGAGGAAATAGCAGGCATCAGAGAGTCCAGAGAGACTACAAAGACAAGGAGAAGAAAGAAAAGAGTACAAAATAAGGATGCACAGAGCCTCTGCTTGGAGGTTGTTGGTTGGCTTCATCCACCTCTGCAATTATCTGCGGGTCGCAGACGACGATGGTAGATGATTTTGGCAGGAAACACTCTGCTCAGCCTCTGACAGCAACTTGTATATATTTCTGTCGAAGAAGTGTTGCAGATTAAAGGGGGAGAGAGAGAGAATTAGAAGAGGGCAAAAAAGTAGAGGAAGCTTGGAAGAAAGCAGTTAGCAACACACACAAGTTCCTCATATGAGAGAAAGTGTAGGATTAGGGGAGACAGGGCATGAGGAAAGGCAAAAGTGGGGTGACAAACAGGATGGTGGAACAGCAAACCTACGTCTTAGGTCTCATGGATGAAGATGGAGGGTCTCTGCCGTGGGGCAAACAGAGGAACTTCTGCAATGTCAAAATGTTCTTCAAAATTGATGTTCGTTATGGAGATCAAATTCGTGGGAGGTGTAGCTCTTCAACCGTGTGAATCAGGATATGTTTCTGTGGAAGTATCATTTTTCCAGAAACTGTGCTTTCTTTTGCAAATTTTTTTCATGGCACATTTCCGAGTGGCCGTGCTCTCCTACCTCCACAACTGAGCAGAGGCTGCCGGTTTTTCACAGAGTTTTTATCAACTTTCTCACTCTGGTGAGAAGCACAACAGAAGCTACCTTCAGGGAGGCGGCTTTTACTTCTGCTTCATGCCAGAAGGCAGAAGTGGAAAGATGCTAAAAAACGTGTTAGGTACCATGTTAGCCATTTTCAGCTCTGAAAAATATTTTGATTTGTTAGGTTCAGTTCCAGTTTCGGAGGAATATTCACAATGACAGTCTGGGGAACTTCATATTTTTCTCCACTGGTGCTTGAGTTTCCAGAAATGATGCTATGTCTGACTCTGTCCTGTGTGTCAAAATGGGCTGATAGAAACCATGCAAGAGATTTGAGATATCTGAGAGATTCTA
The DNA here is from genome assembly GCF_000690535.1 of Cariama cristata. NCBI lineage: Eukaryota > Metazoa > Chordata > Aves > Cariamiformes > Cariamidae > Cariama > Cariama cristata. The sequence continues at coordinate 84,759 of NW_009628425.1, read as the reverse complement.
ATGAAAGAAGGCAATTCAAGTGAATTGATAAAGGAAGCACAAAATCCAGACAATTCAATCACATGAAAAAATCAAAGAGCTGAATTATATCCTGTGGGAGCACTTCAAGTTCCATCAGGCAAGAGTATTGACTACAGAGATGTGGCATGTAATGTGAAATCAAAACCTTTTTCCTTCATTTTTGTTTTTAATTACTTTTTTTCACTCCTTGCATTTTGATTTTTTAAAGTATTTTTCTGATCTCAGTGTTGTGCAATTTGTTTCACGGTTTCCAGCTTTCTCACTGCTGCCTCAGAAACAATTTATTCCTTTTTTTTATTGTCAACAAAAGTCTAATTCCTCCTGACATTATTTAGCTCAACGGAAGTAACACAAAGGCAGGCAAGGAGTATATACCTCTGCATTCAACTGCGGTGTTGGCGGCATCACGAATCCACTTTTCACTTGGGATGGGTTTTTCCCTTGTGTGAGTCTCTCATTCATTTTACCATGGTTCCCTAAGCACTCATGATGTCTTTAAGGTTGGCCTATATCTCTATAGGGTCAAAACTTACCTTTAATTGTGCACCTCTAAAGCTCCCGGCACAGCAGAGTGGGAACCCATGATGGTGGTTACCAAACACAACAGCTCCATTGCTACAGTTGGTGTTATTTGCTAGCATTGGATAGATAAGACATAGCAGATGGGTAGAATAACCCCTGCCCTTGCCCTGGCAGCTGCTCACAGCTGGATTTAAGTACTACTGATGGAGAGAGCTGGTCGTTTTGGGTGCTTGTCCTCAGGCATTATAATAAGCTGCCACTGCACAAAGGATCGGTCTCTCTGCGACATTGTTTCTTCCAATTGAGGAACTGCAACTTCTTCCACCTCTTTGCTTGCTTTTGGCTAACCATAATATGAATAGGACTGATTTTCTGGGGGTGGGAGCTTAGTGTGCTCTGGAGATTGAGGTCTTTTGAGGCACCTCAAGATTAGCATCGAAGCTTTTAGTTGTTTTTATTGTTGTTCATTGAATATGAATTTGAGTTTGAAAGGAATGCTGTCAGAAACGTGGTTTTGAGCTTAATGGGGAAAAGGAGGAGTTGTTTCTACTGAAAGGGCTGACTTTTCAGTGAGAAATTAAAATTTCTCATCAAAAACGGGCATTGCCAATCAAAGGTAGGAGGGAGAAGGAAGGTGAGAGGGAATTGCCTAAAATGTTCAGATTTCCTAATAAAAAAGTTACGAGTTTGGGTCTGATACGGTTTTATGAGGAAAGCAGAAATTATCTGCAAAGATATTCATGATGTCAAAACACAAGGCAGAAAGGTATTTGGCAGAAAGCACTCTCGTAGTGCAAGCCTGGATGTCCCAAGAGACATCTCCCATGCTGTCACACTTGGGCTTGCTGACCAGCTGGGAGGTGCAACAGTCTCAGCCCGTAGTCTTCTACGTCTCCACCAACGGGATCTAATGGCTTTCCTCTTGGTGAGAGCAGCAGAGGCCAGTGTGCCACCAGGAGCTGTGCGTTTTGAAGGTATCCTTTTCTAGCACACGTTTACCTTGGTGAACCAACCTGTGCCATGCTGAACCAGAAAGTTGGACCCAGTAACTCATAGCTCAGTGCACCCAGCCGGCCAACACATGTGCTGCAAGTTGTCATTTGCCCCACGACCATCCTAGCATGGCTCTAAACCAATTAATGGTCCTTTGGCACAGTCTCAGCCTGGCTCCATAGCCATGAGATGGTTGCAAAGACCTTCCATTCATGACGGGGCAGCGGTGGGAAGATTGGTTGAATCATTTCTATTAAGCCATCAAACTGGCATTCAGCCTATGCAAACTGAGCTGGTATCTTAACTCCTGACAGCAGCTCTGAGCCAAGATGTATTTGGCTTGCAATCAAAGTCTCCGGGCTGCTAGCATTATCTGCAAAGCAGTCACTCCTAGCAGCCGCGACGGCTCCTCTGCCGTAGAGTCCCTCATGACCTAACTTGATCAAATAGGCCAAGAAAGTATTACCGACGCTGTTTCTCAGTGGGGTGACAGACTCAGAGACGGGAAGAGTCACTTTCATCATGAGACGGCAAGTCTTGCTGGCTTGAGCAGAGAGAGTTTTTCTTCTGGCTCACTTAAGCGTGTGGTGTTTCTCAACACCTATGTTGAGAAGGGGATAAAAGGTGATTATAATATTTTTTTAGCATATAAACCCTTTTTGTCCTTGCTGTATTTGCTCTTTTTCTTTCTCCCTCTCTCCTTTTTGTTGTTTTGGTTTATTTATTTGAACTTACATCAGTTGCTTCAAGATCAAAACTGCACTTTAGATTTTATTTTTTTGGAATATACAGCCACTCTATGCTTGAAGATGTTTACACATTTGCTTCTATTTTTCAAAGCAAAAGTGTGACCACTGCATTATTTTATTTTCAAGAGGAGCAGGACGGTGCATGTGGATGAGTATGGACATCCTACAGTAGGCACATGCCCAAAAATCTTTCATGTCAGAGAAGCTGTGTGACAACAACTTTCTCAAGGAGGCAACAAGAGTTTGGGTGCGCTGCTAATGCCAAACACTTTGAGATCCCTCAAGGGGAAGCTCCCAACCGTGCAAGCTATTTTAAGACTTCAAAGCATTCTCCCTTGTGACTGATCATCTTTTTCCCCCATACATAGGAGAAACGGAGCCTCTGCTAAAATCTCTCATGGATCTCCAAGTTCCTCCTCACAACCCTGAAGGGAACTGCTCAGGGCTTTGGTTTACAAAGCTACATGTCCTCCCACACTGACCCTTTCGCCTCCCTCCTCTCCAATAAATCGCCAGCAGAGCAGCAGCCAGGGCTTGCACTGACACAAAACCCAAGTTGCCCCAGAGACGCGTTATCTTGCGATGACAAAGGGCCAGCCTGGCTCTCTTGCTGGTGGCATTATTTGAAAAGGTCACACAGAGACTGTGGCTTGACAGTCTGTTTTGAAAAATGCTAATAATAGATCGTCCATTGCTCTTGGTGCATTAATTAGGCTGTGCACAAGTTAAACCTTCCTGCAGCAAATGGTCTTTTTCTTTTTTCTTTTTCTTTTTCTTTTTCTTTTTCTTTTTCTTTTTCTTTTTCTCTTTTTCTTTTTTTCTTTTTTTCTTTTTCTCTTTTTTCCTTTTTCTTTTTTCTTTTTCTTTTTCCTTCTTCTTTTTGTTTTTCTTTTTCTTTTCCTTTTTCTTTTTCTTTTCCTTTTCCTTTTTCTCTTCCTTTTTCTTTCTCTTTTTCTATTTCTTTTTTCCTTTTTTTTCCCTTTCCTTTTTCTTTTCTTTCTCTTTTTTTCTTTTTTTTTTTTTTTTACCATTGTGTTTTGGGTTGATTTTTGTGTTCATGTGCGTGTGCTGATCCTCTTTATAAAGTTTGACATGCCCCAAAATAGATACTCATTTCTGCTTCAGTAGCCGCAAGCATACAGAGCACATGTGAACGGTTGCACAACCTCTCTGAGAGCAGCACCGGCACAACCCGGGCATGCAAAGGTAGCGATTCAGCTCCAGCCCACGGAGACCTGCCCCGGGGTGGGTTTGCAGCCTTGCAGCACATGTACCAGCCGGCAGCTTTGCCATGCACAGCACGGCTCACATGCACTAGGGAGTGAAAGTTAATTTGACCGTGCCAAAATTTAGGCTTGACCAATATGGCTGGAGTAAAAGCAGCGTGGTAGGGTAGGGGATGGGGATGCAGACTTACTCACAGCCTCTGTGCAGGTGGGTTGCAAGCGAAATGGGAGACACAGAGCATGGGTTTTGTGCATCTAAAGTGCATTGGGGCCAGGGAGAGGGAAGGGGATCCTGGAGCGTCTACCACCCCCGTGGGAATTTCAGCAGAGCGGAGCAGCCAGGCACTATAGAGGTGCTGGTGGAAAGCAGCAGCATGACTGAAAAGTGGTGGCACGTCTGCAGGGAGTAGTATGTAAAACGGATGGTAAGATACAGGCTGAGTTGAGAGCATCTGGAGGGAGATAGAGCCCAATCCTAGCAATGGGCTCAAATAACAGAAATTGAGATGACTTTATACCTTTTTCAGTCGAGAAAGCCTCATCTTTTTGAGTCAAATCCCAGAGCCACCCTGGGAAATGTTGTTACAGCAGTTTTCATTTACCACCATGTAAAACTCAGGCTAAACACTGACAGGTTATTTATGACCCTTGTTATTCCACACAAACCCTTTTTTCTTGTTGACACACTGGGTTTTGTGGATAGGGGGTCTGGAGTGCTTTAAAAACACATACACAGGAAAACACTTCGGTGAATCAGCATCAGTCCCTGAGCAGAAGTTGTTGTTGGCAGGAAAACTGGCTTGGTGGAAAGCTTGGCTTTTGGGGGACGGGGGGGGTGACAACCCCTGTGTGTGTGGGGATGAAATGCCCTGCCATACACCTGGGTGTGCATCACCCCCTGAGCCAGGAATCAGCTGGATTCAATGATACCACCGCTTCTTTCAGATAACTTGATTGTGATTGCACTGTACGATTTTCCTGCCTCAAGTGACCGTGACCTGCAGCTGGTCAAAGGGGAGAAACTCCAAGTCCTCTCCAAGTAAGTGCCCTGCTGCCAGAGGGAGGTTCAAAGATGAGCATGGTGAGGCTGGGAAAGGGGGGACCTTGGGATCAGACACCAACTTGCAGCTCATCAGAGCTGAGCCTATGTCTGAGCTTTCCTCCAGAGTGTGACTATGGGTACCCTCTTCTCTCTGCAAGGTGGGGAAGGTCACACTTCCATGGGTTACAAATATTTTGGGGTTGGGTAATGTCCCTGCCTGGATAGTACTGGGACCTTCTTCACTGCCGGTGCCCATGGGCACAGAATTAGCATAAATAACAAGAATAACCTTGCCCCTGTTTCATATTTTGTGCTGATTGTGCTTTTGCAAAGGATGTGGGTTAGGCGTAGTCAGAGGAAAGGACAGAATCAAGCCAGAAAGGTATGTGGTTTCATTTCACCTTCTTCTCAAATTCACGAGAGAAGAGGTTGGCAGTCCATCTGCCCAGTCCATAGCAGGGCAGAGGTGGGCTTGGGTCCCCCAGTCAACAGACCTTGTAGGGCTGCTCCAACCTTGACTGCTCTGTGAGGTGGCCTCCAGAGGTGACATTTTTCACCTGGATGCCATGGGATGGGACCCATGGGGCAGGGAGATGGAGAGCCTGCCAGGCGAGGATGGATGGCTTTTGGTCACGGCTGGTGGCTGTCAGCAGCGGGAGGGCAAAGCAGTGGGGTATCTGGCAGACAAAGGAAGGAGCAAAAAGAATGACCACCCATGTCTCTATGCAAGAGACAAAATAAATCCACGGTGACCCAGATTTCCCTCCTCTCACCCAGGGTGCGTAGCAGAGGTTTGAGTCTGTGGTCACTCTGCGCTTCCTCTGCATTCATGGAAAGAAACTGTCACCTCCAGAAGTCCCGGAGACACCAACGACCTTCAACATGGTTGTGGTTCTAGGAAATCAACAGGGACCTGTAGAGTGGATTAAGGAACCCGAGTCTATTTGCAGTGCTTGAAACCCCAGAAACCACGCTGTGCTCACAGCCTTAGCTTGTCATGAAACCTCTGGGCACTCACGCTTTTTCTTCTGCTTGCTTTGCAGTGAGGGCGACTGGTGGCTGGCAAAATCCCTCAGCAGTGGGAGGAAAGGCTACATCCCCAGTAACTTCGTCGCACAAGTGGACAGTTTGGAAGAGGAAAAGTAAGTGCGAAAGCTTATGAATGGTGAACACTGATGCAGTGCCCTGTCTCTCAACAAGCCATGGGAACAGCTTTGCTAGATGGAAGGAAGATGTCACTGCTGGGATGGATGGCAAGAGGTTTTTCATCATCCCCAACAATGCTGCCCAAAAGTTCAGGAGAAGTTCTAAGCACCGTATGTGCGGTTCAGGGAGGATGAGGTTGCTATGGGGGAAGTTGGAGAAGACTCCTGTCCCACTGGTTGCACCCACCATGGAAAAAAAGGGATTTGGGGGAGAGAACATAAAGGTTATGTTTGCATTGGTAAATGAGCAGTGCCAGGGACCATCTTGTGATCCCACTGGGCCAGTCTGCCCACACACATAGTATCAAACTTCGTCTGCCTCCAAGAAGGTGTCTGTACATAAACTGGGAATCACTCAGGAGGGGCTGCATTGGTGCAGGTCTCGGATGTGCCAAGGACCACACCAACAATTCAACAGGGCACACATCTGAGTGCGAGTGCCCAGACCCACAGCCTGGTGCTGTTTTTTTCATTAGTATAGATGCAGCCTTCATGTTTGGCTCCCTGGAAAGAAGATGGTAAGAAAGACTTGAGCCAAAAGGGTTTATTATGCCTATAACACAAGCAGAAGAAGAAATTGTTTCCATGACTTATTCTCCTCTATGGCATTCAGCTATAAATGATCAGTCCTGCTTGCAATCTCCTCTTGGAGGGACCCAACCATCACTGAATTTAGCAGATATTTAACAGCTCACAGAAATGCGGTTGAGACATAAATGCTCTTTGTATCCAAGGGGTACATTTGAATGGCTATGGGTACCCTAAGCTCAGCCTCCAGCCCACGTATCTGCTTTATCCCCTGCCTGCCTGGGCACTGCTCAGGGCTCACTCACTTGCCAGGTGAGCCGTGGGTCCGTGTGTGCCTCAGAGGCTGTGTCCTGGCTGAGCTTCCACTTCTCTCGTGTACGGGTTACTGCACTTGCCACCTACTCTCTGCTCTGGCTGAATTGCTAGGCTGTGAAACAAGCCCAAAGTGACTGAAATCTGGTGTTAATCTACAGAAAACAGTCTATTACTGCCACTTTCCAGGAGATAAAAAAGCTATTTGCTGATAAAAATAGCCCTCAGTTTCAGAGCGTAATGGTAAAAAAAAAAAAAAACAAAAAAAAAAACCAAAAACTATCTGGAAAGAATTTGATTTTTTTAGAACTTTTCCTTTTCAAGCAACTATTTTGCCTTTTCTGTCTCCCAGGTGGTATTTTAAAACTCTGAGCAGAAAAGATGCTGAACGGCTGCTGTTGTCTTCTGGTAACAAAGTTGGCTCTTTCCTTGTCCGAGAGAGTGAAACCAGCAAAGGTGAGATCCGCAGAGCAAGGGTAACTCCTCGTTATTGCCACAGCTTGGAAAACCTTTCAGACCTGAGTGGCAAAGTTCAGCTCTGTCAGTGTTTCTTGGATCTGGCTAGGCAAAATAGTGTTTATTAGGCTCAGGAGGGCTGTAGAAGTGATCTGGGCATTTGGAAGGCAAAGATTTGCTCATGATGCTACACGTATGTGTAGTTCACGCTGTGGTAAGGGCGGCTCTTGCCACCCTGGTTTGTGGCAGAGATGCAGGAATACAGATAATTAGGAAAGACTTTCCAAAAGAATGTGTGGGGAGGGGTCTTTTCCTTTTCTCCCCAAGGAAATGTCACTTTTTTGGCAAACGGAGATTTTTCTACACACTCTTGAAGAAGCATTTCTCCTGTTTGCAGCAGAAACTTGCAGAATTTTGGAAAAAGTCTTCTGGTGGAACATTTTTTCCAGAGGAAACATGTTTTTCCTGATAGTCTGTAGCAGAGGGAATTGATGCAAACCAGAACTTCTGGAAGGAGACTGAGCAGAGCAGGAACGGTGGACTTCATCCACTTTCCTTCCATACGAACAAGTCTGGCTTTTGAAGACATAAACCAGTGAGGATGGAAAGGGCAAAGCATTGAGGTTGGGCAGTGGATATAGTTATTAACTGTCATATTAAACTGTGTAATTGCAATTTCTTTGTTCTGTGCTGTTAGTTTGTAGACAGTCTGGAAGATAGTTTAGGTTGTCCCATAGGAATTTCGTATAGTTTCTTTCCTACTTTTCTCCCCTTGCATCCTCTGGGCCAGCAGGTGTGTTTACAGCACGGAGGAAATGATGCTCATGGTGGTCCCATGGCTCTGCTCTGAACCATCTCTGTACAGTAATTCAGGAAAGTACTTCAGTCTCGCTGTGCTTTGGTTACTTTCCTGTGAAATGGATACAGGAATCTTTTCTTGCCACATGGGAAAAGGTGGTTTGTGTCTTCCTGACAGATCAGTAGAGACTTGGAGCGTCCATCTGAAGTAATATGGGACCTTCTTTTCCTTGACTTGCTTCCCAAATACTTCTACAAGGCCGAGGCCAAACAGTAAAAGTGGGAACTGAATCCTCCGTTTTACAACTAGTTCTTGCCTACTGTAGCTTCTCCTTCTTCCTTTCCTGTCATTATTTTACCCCATTCACATGGGAGGTCTCCAAGGCAGTATCTGTTCCTTCCTCCATGGCTACATCATTACCAGTAAATTAAATAGTGCCAGAGCCTGGATGGGACAGCAGGGTCATCCCCACAGTCTTTGTGCAGGTTTTGTCCTGGCATCAACCAGGCACCATTCCCAATAGTTAATTGGAGTGCAGCCATCCTGTCGTGGAGGCTGAGTCTCATGGTGTGGATGTGACCCCAGGGCTAGAAAGCAAGCTCTGGCATGGTGTAGTTTACTCACAGATGTACTCTGAGCTCTGGCCTTGTTGCAGACCTGACCATTTCAACCACATCCAACAGCAGGATTTGACAAATAGAGTCAAACCGGCGCACCGATCTTGAACTGGTGTGATGTCTAGCGTGCTAAGTGGAGCAACAAGATGCTCATCTTCCCGTAGCTCTCTGCCTCAGCCATCAGGCAAGGGTGCTGTGTCAGCATTATAGCCACCTGCTTTGACTTTCCCCCCTGCCCCATGCCTGAGCTCACCTCCACGTGTCCCTGCTGAGCTGACGCCAAGTAGGAGGGCTGCTTTCCATGAGGATTTGCAGTTTTCAGAATTTTTAGGGAACATTCAGGTCAGGAAACATCGAAGAGACTTGTTTCTAAGCGTTTTGCTTTACAAGTCATTACTTCTGCTTGTATATTGGCTTCCCTGCTACCTTTGTGGTACCTTTGCAGTGATCAAGGCTTGGAGCAGTCACCACGTGCTGCTCTTCTGTTTATCCCCTTCCCGCATTCCCCTTTGTTTGTTGGGATATTTGGGCAGTTGACATGACTATGCATTGCACCCAGGAAGGGTAAGGAGCAACAGACCTGCAGTGCACAAGCCCAGCAGAGACTCATGCGTTGTATCCGAAGGTCTGGGAAGGAGTGAGACCCTCTGTCCACACATGATCCTAGTCTTCGTAGCCTCTCTATGCGCCACACATGGATGGGATCTTTACTTGCTCAGGACAATTTCCCCTTACTTCTGCTAGCCATGAGCTGAAAACACAGGATTAAATAATTCCCTGCAATTCTCTGGGGTACGAGTGGGTCTAGGTCGCAGAGGTCTTGGACAGAGCTGGTGGAGTCCTGAGGTTCAAGGAGAAATAACCAGGCTAGACCTGATCTTTAATGCCCTGTCTCTGGTGTCTAGAAGCAGACTTAGCTGGAGGTGTGTGATATTCTGCATTAGCAGATGTGGCATGTTCCACTGCATGAAAGTCCCATGGTAGGCCCAAACGGTCAGAGATCAGCTTCTGCTCTGAAATGTGAGTCTCACCGGTGCCTTTTCTGTATTTAGTATTCTGTCTTAAAACATGCCTGTTATTCCTTCAAATATCTCATCCTCTGAACCATTCTCTGTGATCAGCTTCTACCTGAATACCCTCTGCTTTAGACTGCCTGAATGGCCATGGTGATACCATTTGATCCATCTTAACCACAGCTTCCTCCTCTCTAAAGAGAAGGGGAAAAGAGAAAGCCCCGCATCTCCAAATGTGTCATGAAGCTGAGTTCACTAAAGCACCCTGTGACCCACCATGAGATATCCAGAGCAATGTCACGGAATTAACCCTGCCCTTCAAACCCTCCAGGTTCTTCCTGTTTTCCGCCTCCACGATGTATATTTTCATTCACTTTGTACATCATCAACAACATTTGACATTCAGGGCCAAGCACTGAGCTGACTTAAGGGCAATATCATAGAATCATAAAATCATAGAATGTTTTGGTTGGAAGGGACCTGAAAGATCATCTGGTTCCAGCCCCCCTGCCATGGGCAGGGACACCTTCCACCAGACCGGGTTGCTCAAAGTCCCATCCAACCTGGCCTTGAACACTTCCAGGGATGGGGCAGCCACAGCTTCTCTGAGAAACCTCTGCGACTGCCTCACCACCCTCACCGTGAAGAGTTTCTTCCGAATATCTCATCTAAATCTTCCCTCTTCCAGTTTAAAGCCATCACCCCTTGTCCTATCACTCCATTCCCTTGTAAAAAAGTCCCTCCCCACCTTTCTTTCCGGCCCCTTTAGGTACTGGAGGGCTGCTCTAAGGTCTGCCCGGAGCCTTCTCTTCTCCAGGCTGAACACCCCCAGCTCTCTCAGCCTGTCCTCACAGCAGAGGTGCTCCAGCCCTCGGATCATCTCCGTGCCCTCCTCTGGACTCGCTCCAACAGGTCCATGTCCTTCTTGTGCTGAGGACCCCAGAGCTGAAGGCAGTACTCCCCATTAGCTGCATGCACTGGAGAGTGGTTGTCTCATACTGGGTTGTCTCAGCCACAACGGGATGCGTTCTGCACCCTGCCTAAGAGCAGCACCTATTCACAACCCATCCTAAGCAGCATCTCATTTTGTTTATGGTTAAAGACACAGAAACTCTGCAAACCTGGGGGCTTCACTTTCAGTCAACATTTTGCAGAGGCCGTGAAAGGCACATTCAATATCCTGGGAAGATAGGTCTTTGTCAAGACAGGGTGGGAAGTAGACCAGCAGTGAAATCATCAGCGGAGAGCTAGCCTTGCTGAAGCTGCTGAAAATAAACAAATCTTCCCCCGAAGTAATAATCATTCTGCAACCTGCAGGAACACAGTCACACAGCTGTGCCGAGTCACGAACGGCTGCGTCTGTGCTCCCGGCAGGAGGGACCTCGCAGAGCTCAGCCGCCGGATCCAGCTGAGCTCCTGGGTTTCCCATCGGGAAGGAGTTAAGAGCCTCATGAGACCCACAGGAACAGGAGACGCCACCTGTGGTGCGACTCAGTCTGAGATGCAGGCATCAAAATGTAGATATCACATGTGGAAGTTGTCTGAGCTCCCACTGTGGCCAGTGAGGCTTGATTTGGTTGCCAAAGCCTGAATGTCTTAGAGTCATCTCCAGGTGCTCCACCAGCAGGTGTGGTTTTGCACCATATCTGCCAGGCCCATGCAGATCTTCCAGAACATCTCAAGTAGTACCAGACACCCATGTTTAGATGACTGAATCAAGTATGATGTGAAGTTGAATCCCACCATTTACTTTTCCCATACAAAACTTGCCACCCTTTCAACAGAAAGGACCTGAGAGCCCTTTTAGGATGGTTTGGGGTTCCCAGACCCAGAACAGGAGGACCTGACACCCAGAGCTGCCCAGGGCAAGCTTTGGTTGTGCTCACACTGCTCTGAGCTTATGTGGAGTGCAGGTGTGGACCTCTGTGTCAGGTCAGGTCTGTGCTGGGATGCGATGCAGGACTGTAGGATAGGCGAATGTCCCTTGTAGCTGAGGAGCAAGAACTCCTTTCGGCCATCCTGGCTATTATCAGGGGAGATTAGGACACCTGCCATCCATCCATCTCCACTTAACATTTTTAATTTGCTGCTGTCACCGGGAGAAGAGAGAATTGAAGCTTTTCAGCCCTAGTGCTTTGCCTTTACACTGCATCTCCCAAGGGAACAGGGAGAAAGGACACGTATCTCTTGACCTTATGTCTCCCACTAAGTGAAATGCTGGTTGTGCTGGTGGGGTGGTTCAGCTCCTCGTCAGTCCTGTGTTCCCACAGACAGGTGAGAGTACAGTCACTTGTTTCATCTAGATGAGGTGACGGGGTTGACAAGGCTCAGATGGGAGATATGGACCTGTGGCAAGACCATCATGACCTAAGGAGCATCTGATCACTCTGGCTGGAGTTGTGCTGTTGATTGCCATATTGCTTCCTTGGGGCTGTTGGCCACGGCGTAGGCAGGTCTTACTCAATGCAGCCTCAACAGGCCCAGTTAAGCTCCGATGAACCTTTGTCCTCTCCACTTGCCTTGAAGAGAGGGAAGTGTGTAGCTTTGCAGCCTGGTGGAACTTGTCCTGAGAAGGCATCAACAAGGGGTAGGAGCGGTGTCAGAAGCTGTAGGCAGCTGAGGAAAGAGGAGGTAACGGGTCCCTGAGTAGAGTCCTGCTTGTCCTCACAATTCCTTCTTCTGCTCATTCTCCAGGTGCCTATTCCTTGTCCGTGAGAGACAGCGACTCTGCTCATGGGGACATCATCAAACACTACAGGATCCGCTCCTTAGATGGTGGGGGGTATTACATCTCCCCCAGGATGACTTTCTCCAGCCTGCCAGAGCTGATCCATCATTACTGCCGTAAGTCGTTTGCCTTCCCTAATGGGTTTGTCTCCTAGCAAAAGGTGGGCATGTGAACAGAAGGAGGACAAACTTACCCTGCCACCACTCCATCCACCCTCATGGGTCAGATGTGCTCCTACAAGCAGAACTTGGGCACTCATGTCCTGTTTGTCATCCTAGGGCATTGTAAGGGTGAGCTCTGCCCACAGCCCCGTAACCGTGGAGTGTTTCTCGTCAAGAAAGGAAAGCAATGAATGCTGAAGGGATATGCAGGAGGGATGCTTGAGAAGCAGGGTTTGGACTAGCTGGGCTGGAGAATTTGCTCCTCCATGGCTCCCTTTTTGAGCTTTTTCCTTCCGTTGTGTCCATTCTGGGTGCCTTGATCCCTGTGGCTGAAACATTGTTGTGGTTGTGGAGGTTTCCCATGGGTTGACTTTTTCCTGACACGTGTAGATGAAGGAGGTTAGCTCTGTCACCACATTGAACTGTCCTATGCTTCGTCCTCATACAGAGAAAGGGGATGGCCTGTGCCAGCGACTCACAGCTCCCTGTGTATCCCTGGTTCCCCAGAGACCCTGGGCACAGGACGAATGGGAGATCCCACGGGAGTCTCTGAAGCTTGTGAAGAAACTTGGCAGTGGGCAGTTTGGGGAAGTGTGGATGGGTAAGTATAATTCCCCCCATTCCAGGAAGGAAGTATGTGTATAAGCAGAGACAGAAAGCTCTCTTTCCTTAAGCCCAGACCAGTCTGGACTTGGGGGTGATAAAGTATGAACACGTATTTATGGGTACACACACAGCAGTAGACGCCGTACTCCTGGGAAGGACCAGACAGATTGTGATTGCACAGGTCAGTGGTTGAGCATGTGTTTCCCAGGCTAGATATACGTGATGGGTGTTGAAGTAACTACATACTTATCTCCTGAGACGTGCTCTCATTCTTCCTGGGAATCCTGGGCATGGTTGTAGGATCCTAAGTTACCCACAGCAGGGTACCTGGGTGACACTGCCCCACTTTTTCTACTTCCCTGTTCCACTTTATAACCTAGATCTCAATCCCTTACGCCTTTCTGCCCACTGCTAATCAGTGGGAGAGGAAGTGGGGTGAGCTCAGCTTCCTCTGCTGTCCTCTTTGTGGTTGCCTGTTGCCTTGGCAATTGAGATTGTGGACAGGACCAGATGGAGTCGACATCCTGACTGCAGACTCCTGGCTTTTTCGATGACGTTTGGATTATTTGAGGATCCAGCTGGTGGGAGACCGCATGGGTTTCACCCAGAAAGAGTCTTGCAGGTCTGGGAGGACTGTGTGAGGATAGGTTCGTTGCATGGGTGTCCACCACCCAGAGCAGGGATGATCCCTGATGAAACCACATGGATTGACAGCTGTGCCGTGTCTCTCCCTTCTCCTCTCATACCTGCTGGTTGCTCAGACTCCACTGGCACTGAGATTTACCATGTATTTCTAAGAGATTGAAAGTGGCTGCTGTGGTTTTCTGCTCCCTGATGCACAAGCTCTTCTGCTCCTTATTGCATGGGCTGGTAGAGCCTGTAGAGAGGCTGACCTTCCTCAATGCATCATTATCTCTCTACAGGCTATTACAAGAATAACATCAAGGTGGCTGTGAAGACCATGAAGGAGGGCAGCATGGATCCTGATGCCTTCTTGGCAGAGGCAAACTTGATGAAGAGGCTCCAGCATAACAAACTGGTCCGGCTATATGCAGTAGTCACGAAGCAGCCGATCTACATTGTGACAGAGTATATGGCCAACGGTAAAGACCTTCATTGTTTTTTTTGTTGGGTTTCCGCAAAATCAGGTCAGCGAGCTGGCTGGTAGTTCCATGCATAATGGGAGTGGGGAGGAGTGCATTGTACCAAATCTGTAAGCAGAAGGACTGAGTGATTCAGAAGTTTGTTTCTAGTATTGGAAGAGAATTTCTGGGCAATGATATCCTGCCTCTTGTGGTCTCCTGTTTCAAAAGATGCTTCACAAGATGGTGATGCTTCACTTGAAGAGTATTTAAAGTTCTCATCTCCACTCTTCCTACTGGAAGTTTGTTTCAGGTTTTTAATCCCCTCATGGTGAAATTGTCCTTTCTTTTGCCCCTCTTGTCTATAAGGCTTTGAATGATGAATGCCCAGCAGTTTTCAAAAGGTCTGGGCAAAATAGAGGGGGAAAACTGGCTGTGTTTGGAAACTTCCCTAATGGAAAATGCTCCAGAAGACACCCATTGTTGTTCCTAGGATTTTCTGTAGGATACAGGCAGATTTGTTGCATATATTCCGAGAAGCACCAGGGAAAGCAAATGCATAGACTGATTCAGAAGAGTTAGAGCAATCTCTCCCTTTTTGCAGGGTGTTTGCTGGATTACTTGAAGACAGAAGAAGGAAGCCAACTGAATCTCCCAAAACTCATTGATATGTCTGCTCAGGTTAGTGAACAGTCTCTGGGAAACAGTCTCAAGACTACAATTTGTTACTGCCTCAGTGAAAGTCTTGCGAGTCTGAAGTCTGTCAGAGCATAGATTTCATGGAGAAAAACAGCTCCTCCTGGTGTGCTCTCTTCGGGTTTGTCTCTCAACCCTCTCGTGTGGATGTGCGTGTCAGCTCAGAGATGCTCTGCTGCCCTTGGGACAGCCTCTGGGGAACTTAGTGCAGTGCTAGAGAATGGGGGCGTTGTTTTGGGGGTTTCGGGGTTTATTTTGTTTTGTTTTTCTGGCTTGCCAAGCCGGAAATAAGTTGGTTTCTCTTTTTATCAAAAGGAAGAAAAAGCTCAACAAAGAGGCTTTCAATGCAGAGACATGCTGGCTTTCAGCAGTTCTTCCCTTCTGATGATTAGGCATAAAGGATGTTCTGACCCTCAAATTCAGGAATATTCCTCCTTATGAGAATAAACTTTTATCTTTGTAGGGTTGATTCCCTCTAAGCGTCCCCAGGCTGTAAATGTTAATAGTTGCACTGTAACGTCTTAGTCCACAAGTGCATCTGAACTCAAACAGGTCAAAGTTAGGGAAACCGCAAGCAGAGTGGCAGCATCTTCGCAAGAAGTTGTACATGAAGGCTGAGATTGACAAAATCCCTCCGCTTCGGTCTGAGCCAACTGTTGACAGAGTTTGGTTACCGACAGCAGAGTTAGGCTAATTTTGGAAATACTGGGAAAAAAACATGAAGCATCAGTGTCACGTCTGAATATAGCTGTTTTGATATGCAGGTCTGGGATTTACCCATAAGATCACTCGGCCTCTCTAGGTCAAAGTGAAGCCTGAGCAAACATCATGTAAAGGCTGGCCACTTGGTTCCAGCCATCATACAGAGTTATTTTATAATGTATTAAAAGCTGGAGAATCTTAATATTTGAGCAAATGTTATATGATAGCAAAAGATTTTCCATCTTGCTTTAACCAGGATGAAAATATTTAAATACTTTAAAGCAGTGTCCCCATCTGTCATTTTTATTTTCCCCTGCACCCGTGTGAAGGGTGCAGAGATACATGTTTCAGGGCCTGCCCTGTTCACTGCTGATCAGTCTTCCATATCTGCAGCTTTATCTTTGTTGTCTATCAGAGGTTATGAGGCCAACTGCACCTTCCCTGTGTTGCATCTTTCCCTTCATTTCTTCCTTCCTTCCCTCCTTCTCTCTTTACCTCCCCACTTCCCTCCCTTTTTCATTCTATCATTCCTTCTCTTGAAAGTTATGGCCTGTGATTTGGTTTAAATTCCTGATGATAAGCAGAATGGTCCAAATTCATCCGTATTACAGAGCCGTTGCGTTTGATGGGAGCATTACCCCAGAAACTGGCTTGATGCATTTCTATGCAAGAGGAAAGTGCCGTAGCCAGAGCATTCTGCACTCAGCTGTAGTCACAGGGGGGACCCGGAGCAAAGCCCTTGGCCAACTTTGTACCCAGCTTTGAGGCAGGGACATCAGAAGCTACAAGTGCTCATGCATTTATTTAACACAACGTTATAGCTTGCATTGAAAATGTGGAATAACGAAGCATTTCCAGGCAGATGTGTGGAAGCATCTAGGGAGAGGTCGATGACCTTGTCTGTCCAGGCACGAGGGTGGTGTAGGTCTGACAACACACTGGTTGCAGAAAGCCCTGGCAGAAACCCATCCCAGGGCAACCTCAAGCACTTCTCTCCAAGTTCAGGGTTGAAGCCTTGAATGTGATCATATGGCGTGGCCTGAGCTGGCCAGAAACCCGTCCACTACAATGGTAAAATAGTCCCCACAGTGGGCATTGTCACTAGGGTTGAGCAATTGTATGTGGATGTCCCCTCTCCGTGGGTACCTGGAAGCATTCACCCACCCTGCCCACCCCTCTCGCATCCCTTCACGCTCTTTGCAGCATCCTGTACCACATACTGCTTCCAGGACCAGCATATTCGAACACAGACTAAACCACCCACACACCCCACCAATATAATAACCCACAGAAGTGCACCTGCAGTGCCTGGAGTAGGAAGGATTTTGCCCATCCATCAAGGATCAGAAGGACAGCTTTCATTGTTCCCCCTCCCACCCCGGCACCACCTCCCCAGGACAGGGATTCAAACATTCACTGGGTAGCTCCGGGAGGAGGAGGAGGAAAAGGGGTGTCTCTTGAGCTATTTTGCAATTTGTTCGTCTTCGGTGCCAGGATGACATCATGACCCAACAAGAACCCAAGCCGCTCAAGCGCGATTTTGGATCCAATAGTGTCCGTCAGAGTTAAAATTAGAAATCTCTGGGCCAATGTATTTGATCCTGTGGTCAGTCTCGAGGGTACATGCTCGAAAGCACGTTGGGCTGGAACGGGCCCATCGCTGGGTACTATCTCATTAACATCAGGACAGGAAATTACATCAATTCTTCCATTTTCCACTGCAGCAAACAACACTTGCGCTGAAGGGGTGTTGACACAGGTTAGAAATGCAGCATTGGAAAGTATGTGTTAGTATCCTGTTTAAAACCACATGTAAGTCGAGATGCTGATGTGAATCTGTATGGAGTGGAAAATTGCTCTGCCCTCACCCACAGGGGCGTAAAAGCTTTAATAGGTCCTAGCCATTATTAGCAGGGGTTACATGCAAACCCTCACCTTCCCGGTAAACACCTAACCCAAACCTGAGACTCAATTGATAGAGCAACTTTGCAACCTCTTCTTTCTATATCTCCCAGCACCCAGCAACAAAAGATTGCTGCCATTATTTACAGAGGCTCATCACACACCAGGCACCTCCCCGGGGCTGCTGCCTGCTCCAAGGAGCTAAACGTTTCAAGACGATCTTGGGAGCAAGAACCTCCCAAAGTAAAGTTTGGAGATGGTTTGGCAAATCAAGGGATTTGTCCAGGGACATACTCTCTGTCCCAGTCGTATTTCTATGGATATCTGGGTCTTCTGCACTATTGCATCCTGTAGATATCAGAGAGGAGAACTGCATTGTGTCCTGGGTCCTAGTCTGGATCCAGCACAGGGAAAGAAAGCATCAGTCTCAGTTTTATTGCGGGGGGATCTCCAGGGGTCTCTTCCCCATCCCAAAGCAGATCAGTGAGGTAGAACAGAGGAGGTTGCTGTAAAACCTCTAGTTGTCCTCCTACATCTGGACTTTGCTACTGTGACCGAGAGATGGATGAGTTCTTTGAGGGTCTTTTTCTTTTTTTAATTCACATATTTAATCCGTTTGTGATTAAAGTATCAACTAGAGAGGAGAGTCTTGTGGCAGAAACTGGGAATCCAGTGATGTGGTTTCAGGTTTGCTTCAACTTTCTGCATCTCTCTGCAGAGACAACTCGCAGCTGTAACTTCTGAGCAAAACAGAGCGATGCTTCTGTTCTGCTTCACTTGTCTGCTTAAAGCTTTCGGAGGTTGGGTGTATGCTGGCAGAGCTGAACATATGCACACATACATGGGCAATATTTATTTATGTATGTATATCTCTACCTGTTTATCTGTCTGTCTCTTGATCTATCTGACCATTCATCCATCCACGGAGCACATATGCATGTCCATGCACATGGAGGCATGTGAGCAATCCTGTATGCATGCTGTGCTTTTGTAAAGGTGGGTAAGATGTAGCCAAGCTAACTTGTTGTCATAGGAAAGTGACTGATGAGGATGGACTCTTCCTCCTCTCCTAGGTGGCAGAGGGAATGGCGTACATCGAGCGCATGAACTCCATCCACCGTGACTTGAGAGCCGCCAACATCCTTGTCTCAGAGACGCTCTGCTGCAAAATTGCTGATTTTGGCCTGGCCAGGATCATTGAGAACGAATACTTGGCACAAGAAGGTGGGTGTCGTTCCCAGCATTGCCTCACCAACACATTTCCCGTATCTCTAATCATCCTGCCATGCAGACGTGCCAAGATACGGGGAGTCCAAAAGCTGGGATGGGACCAGGTGCAGGGCACCGATGCCGATGGTGCAAGACCAGAGCCCCCGTTGCTGCCGTGGTCAGCACCCAGGCAGCAGGCAGAGCAAGCAAGGGAGCCAAATATTGGGTGCTAGGAGAGGCAGCAACACCTGGGGATAATAAAGAGCAAGTGAGGTTTGTAGAGGGAAAAGCGAAAAAAAGGCTTTTGGCACTGTTTGGGGGAGTCCTGCTGAATCTCAGGTTGTGTTAGTGGAGAAATTTGACCTCTACTAACGAAACCTGCTGCCCGTGCTCACACGTTCAGAGTGAGTCAGTCCAAAGGGAAGGAAATAGCAGTGTAACTCGGTCATCGCACGGCAGAGGGGAGCTGGAGCCACGAATCTGGACTTCACGGCAGCTTCTAGGTGTGCCAGGCAAACCGAGCCCAGACCAGAATCAGGTCCCTTCCATAACAGAGGGACAACTGACAAAACATGGGAGAGGGTTTGCAGCTTGGCAGGTGTTTCTCATGGGAACAGAATACCTTAAGCATCTAAAATGAACCAACCAACCAACCAAGGTGTGCAAAACCAACTATTTCCCATGTTAATGTGAAATCTCCTTATGACTCCACCTGCAAAGCCAAGCCCCTTGCTGGGGTTGAGTATCTGGACTGGTGAGGGACCGGAGAGCATGGCCATGAGAGGTGACAACTGGTTTGGCAGGTGCAGAGGTCCATCTACAACCGTTTGGCAACAGGGTTAAGTCAAATTCCTCTGGTGGCAGCTTTTTCTCTGTAATTTCTCTGCACTGACCTCTGACTCTGAGGTCAGTTATGAGATCACGTCATTCAGGTTGCAAAGAGACTTCATAGAGCATCAGGGAAACAAGCAGAAATGATTGAAATAAAACAATTAAGTCTGATATAAATGGCACTGACCAGAAGATTTTCAGATGTTGGAAATCTGTTGTGCTGTAGAGTTGGGATGAAGCTAGAATGCTCCATAAAAAATACTCTGGGGGAAAGGAAATTGAATAATTTTTTTTTTCTTATAAGACAGGAAACTTTTCTTTCAATTTGCTGTCCCAAAATACTTAATGACACAAATTATACCCATTTCAACATGTAAAACTACTTCGAAGTAATAAAAGCTTGCAAATGTAATTTGTGAAATGTCATGAAGGGGTACTGTGAGATTGCTGCAATTTTTTATGGCAGTTTTTACCCTTAAGAGAAGTTTTGGTGAAAGTAATATAATTCTGTTAATATACCCAAAGGAGCTACATTTCCAGTAGAAAACAGTTCCTATCAGCATTTTTCCAGCTAGCTCTAAACTGAAATAACAACTGCCCCTCTATCTACTTTAAACAGTTTTCACTTCATAGATTGCGTTTCCGAGCCTCGTCAGTCTGCTTGTCAGAGTACGATGTGCAAGAACAAAGGCACTTATTTCAAACACCGCTTTTGGGCTTTCAGTCCTGAAAGGATATATACAAATAAAAATGTGGTTTCCTCTGCAGTCTTTAATACGTTCAGTTCCTACCTATCAAAGTGTTTTGGGGTTTTTGGGTGGGTTTTTTTTGGCCTTAGCTAAACTGAAATTGCAACCTTACGGTCATCGCTGTCCGCACTTGGTGGACAAAATAAAATGGGACTTCTTTTGTTTGTGATACACATATGCAGCTTTAAGAGCTGGGGAAATTATATTGCTGTACAGTTTATGCACTTTTGCTAAAAACATCCCTCTTCCAGTGAGTGTTTTCATACAGAATAAAATCCTACTGTTGTCCTCTAATAAAGTTACCGGAGGCATTGACTTTGAATAGCAGGGACACATAGTTTGGGCTGCAGAAACCCTCTGATTCCCCACTCCCCACCTGAAGAGCCAAGGGTCCCTCACCAGAGCTGCTTGATGCCCAGGGGCTGCGGCAGGCACTGCTCGCTCCCAGATCACCGACACTGGTCCATCATCCATGCTGCCACTCCTGGCTCCCTTCCTGAGATCCCATTGCTAAACACACAAGAGATGCAAAGGGGTTATAAGACTGCAGATTCCTCTAACTTCATCAGTAACGCAGTTTACCTAGAGCTTTTTAATATGCATATTATCAGTTACCCAAGGCATTAATTTTTTTCAAACTTTGGCCTCTGTGTATCAGTATCTATGGATGCTTATAAGCATATACATGTGAAAAAGTTTTTTAAGATGAAGTAGCCTTGATTGCACTGGAAAAAGAACCAAGAAAGGCAAAAAGATGCCAGGAAGAAATGACCTTTTAACAAAAGCCAGCGATAGGCAGTAATTACCTTCCTCTGACCTTATCTCTGTAACTCCACGGTCCCTTCAATTAGTCTTGCTGCAGCCCCCTGATGCAGCCCCCAGCCCGCAGGACCCAGGGCTCAGTTTTGGGGAACTGCTTGCCCGTACCTGTGGGAGCAGAGGGAGATGCTGTACCTCCATGCGCTATTTCCCTTTGTTTCCTGCGGGCAGGTGCCAAATTCCCAATCAAATGGACCGCGCCGGAGGCCATTAACTTTGGAGTTTTCACCATCAAATCCGACGTGTGGTCTTTCGGGATCCTCCTGATGGAAATCATAACCTACGGCAGGATCCCTTACCCAGGTACAGCGCGCTGCGAATTCGGGATGAGCGTGCATCGACTTCAAAGCATCTAATGTCACTTTATGCTTGGAGGCACATAGCCAAGTGTGCACATGTGTGCTCAGACACACACACCTGTCTCTTCGTGCTGGGTTTCCTCTCCTAGTCTCCCACTAGCCTCATTTATACCTGTGCTGGGCAAAACTTAGAGAGGGGAGTGAGGGAGGGGACAGGAGGATGGAGTTGGGAACTCAGCCCTGAAGAAGGGATGGTTCCCAGATATGGCCCAGCGTCGCAGTCCCTCACGCCCCTCCAGCTCTGGCTGGGTGTGAGCTATGGGGAGCACTGAGCTTCACCCCCAGGGTGCTGAATAACTCCTCTTGGGCTGTGTTTTCCTCCAGGGATGACCAACCCCGAGGTGATTCGCAACTTGGAGCGGGGCTACCGCATGCCCTGCCCGGACATGTGTCCCAGTGAACTCTACAATATCATCCTGAAATGCTGGCGAAACAAGCCGGAGGACCGCCCAACCTTTGAGTACCTGCAGTCAGTCCTCGAGGACTTTTACACTGCCACGGAGAAGCAGTACGAGCCGGAGCCTCAGCAATAAGCCACCGTCCCACCAGCACCTGGGGACAGATCTGGAGGAAAGCCATCACCCAGCAATGGCTCGTTTCAGGCCTTTTCCTTTCTCCTGTGTGCCATTTGGAGATGGGGAATGAGGAGGGACATGAGGGAGGTGGATGCTGCCAGCTCTGTGGTTATCATGGAGACTAAAGAGCTGGCTGAGAGCTGGCACAGCTCCTTCTTCATCCGCCTTGGAGGTCTGTACCCACTTCGCAGACATTGTCTCCGCCACGAAGGACAGCAAACTCCTTCATGACCCACCTGCACACAAAAAAGCCCCTCAGCCCTGCAACTGCAGCCCCAGGAAGAGGGAAGGGGCCATGACCGGGGTGGTGGTACAGGGGGGGTGCACAATCTCTCCCCCTCTTCTGATGCCACTGCCGGCAATACTACAGCCCCCTTCACGCCATGGGCAGGGGTGGGAACATGTCCTGTCTGCACCTCCTTGGGCCACACCAGGCCCCCAAGCTCTGGAGCAAGCTCTCCAGGCGATACCATCTCTCTGCCCCAAGTCAATAATAAAGAACTGGATACGACCATTTCCCATTTCTTTATTCGGGTGTCAGGGCAAGAACGAGCCTCTGTGCTTCCCGAACCTACCCACAGCCCATGGAGGAGAAGGGGAGAGGCCATGGGGCTCCCCGGGCAGAGTGGGGTGATGCTGGGGTGGTACCCCGGCGTGGGAAGGGGGGGATGCCCGGAGTGCACCCACCGACGGCCGGCACAGGAGGCCCTGGAGCCTGGAGACAGGAGAGATGTTCGTGGTGTGGCCAGGAGATGTCCCTCCTTCCCTGCAAATCTAGTGGTGGGGAATTCAAAAAAATATAGATTAAAATACCTCAAAAATAAAAAAAATACCCTCCTTGCTTTGCTGAGCCCTTCACTGCACAAGCTCCTGATGCAGCATCGGTGCATCATGCCAGCCCCAGGGTGGGTCCTGCTCCGCACCCAGCACCAGGAGGGTTCAAATGCTGTTTCCTTGGTTTCTGGTGCACCTCTGACCCACAGCTCCGGTGGGAATGCCCACGTCAGGTTGCAGGGTGGTCTCCAGTCAGCAGTTACACTGGGTCGGGGAGTGGAAGATGAAGAAATAAGGCACAGATGGCACATTGAAAGGAGTCTTAGGACCACAGAAGTGAGCAGCATCTCCCCAGGGTGCTTGGTCTGCTGTTTTCTACCCCATAAACTGGATTTTGAGTCCTTCTGCAAAGAGTGCTTTTCATAGTGTAACAAGGATGCTATGAGAAAGAAACCACAGAGATGGTCCATGTGCCAGAAAAAAATACCTGACTGTCACCAATGCGTGACACGGTGACCTGTGCACCCCACTGCCACAAGAGAGCCTAGAAGGAAAAAGGAGTGGGAAGATTCATAAAAATCTGTAGGAACAACTGGGCTATCAACAGCTACATTCAGTCCAAGGCCTTGATCTTCAGTGCCATAATGCCCCTGTCTGTCGCCTGTGAGGAGATAAAATCTCTCACTGTGATGCCAGCATCACTTCCCAAGTGTTCCCGACAGGATAACGTGCTTGCATTGGTGTGAACAGCACTTTGCTTGGCTTCAAATGCTGTTTATCACTCCCTTGCAGACCCACAACTGGGAGAAAAAGTACGTAGGAACTGGTTTAGTGTTCACAGGAGGCCAAAGTCTCTGGAGATGGCTGGTTTGCAAAGCTTGGAAATGTCATTGCCTGCGTCCTGAGGAGGGAAGGAGGCTTTAATAGCACTAAACAAATGTCCCAGACACAGGAGGAAGGGAACTGGGTGAGATGATCCAGCCTCAGAAATCCTAGATCTAGTGGAGACATCCTAGGGTGTCCAGGATGTTTTCACAGGGCTGGTGGATAGGGGTCTATGGGAGACCTGCACCCCTCTGGGACTGCAGCTGGAGCTGACTGGGGTGTGGAAAACAGCATTTTCCTGAAGCTGTGTTCAGGAGGTGGAATTTCACCCCCAGAAAGTGTCCAAACCTGAAGGTGAATCAACCCCTGGTGGCTCAGAGCTCTTTTCTTACCCCACCCAGAACACATCTGAACTGCAACTGCATTCCACAGCAGACCCATGGGAAGCTTTGCTCCTCACGGGAGAATAATAATAATAATAATAATAATAAGAAGAAGAAGAAGAAGAAGAAGAAGAAAGAAGAAGAAGAAGAAGAAGTTTCCACCCAAGCATTTCTGTGAGCCATCAGAAGTCGTTCTCCAACTCAGCATGAACAGCTGGGGAGCAGCCATGTGGCCAGGGCTCGCACACGGTTACACAGACCTCTTCATCAAATCATCAAGCAAACCTTGACGACCCAGCTCCATCTTCACAACTTGGTTCCTGGGCCCTGTGAACCCAGTGCTAGGAGGTCCTAGTACTAATTTAAGATAAATCAGGCTTGGTCCACTTGTTTCATGGTTCCAAGGGACAAGTTATACGTGCTCTAACTACACAAATCCCTATTGAAACAAGAAGTAATTTATTCAATAATTTCACTGGAGTTGAAGAAACGGTCTTTCCCCCTGCTTGAACACCAGTTTGGTCTTTCACATCCACCAGGAACTCCGTGCAGGACAAGCAGATTTCTATTAATGAGATGACATATTGCAAATAAATACAGATGAGAGATATTTGCCCTATTGAAACAAGAAGTAATTTATTCAATAATTTCACTGGAGTTGAAGAAACGGTCTTTCCCCCTGATTGAACGCCAGTTTGGACTTTCACATCCACCAGGAACTCCGTGCAGATTTCTATTAATGAAATGACATATTGCAAATAAATACAGATGAAAGATATTTGACTCATTGGCTGCAAATATTTTATTGAACTGAAAACTGTGGATCATTCGTGCTGGAACGCACCAGGAAGAGTCGTCACAAGCTGTCTGCTAAGCACTTGTGCATTGCATTATCACCCAAGGCCAAAGAGTCAAGTATTGTGGCTCAATTTAGAAAGGAAATGGATATTTTTATGGCCAATAGCAACACGTGGCCAAGCCCAGGGTGAACATAACAAAGAGACTGTAAGCTGTGCTTCCTCTGCACTGGACATCATAGCCTTTTTTGTTCATGCTGCACAAACATTTGCTGAATTTTGTTCCCTGTGACAAACGGATGGGGCAGACACTCACCAGGCTCCATAGTCACTTGTGCTTCCACCACAAAGCCATCGCAGAAGCCACTGGTAACTCTTCCTTTGCTTAGGGAGCGGGGCTGGGGGCTGTGCCACCAACTTGAGTCTCTGTAGGGGGTGGAGGGAGACTGTGAGCTCCATGAGCAGCCCTGGTTTTACACAACAGCCACCAAAACCACTGGGAAATGAACCTCACAGCTCCAGCAGAGCAGAGGTCATTCAGTTGGAGAGAAAAGGACCTGCACTCCAGTCTGCACCCTGCATGTGTACATGACTTCAGTCAAAAAAACAGGTGAGAAGTGGGATGCTGTCTCCTGTGACCTCCAACCCCTTCAGGATGTCTCCAATGGCCCCAGAAAGCTCTGCAAGAGCCCCTTCATCCTCATACCTACCTGGCAGCCTAAGAGGTGTCTCCACCATGGGTGAGCTCCAGCCAGGGGCTCACAGGTGAGTCTCAGAGCAGGAGAAAGGTGGTAAAAGTGATCCAGGCTCTTGAACTCAGTTTGTGATTCCTGAGCGAGCTACAGCAGGGACCCTATCACTCGCGCAAACAGCTCAGTTACCAGGGCTTTGTGAAGCTGCCCAAGAAGAGCATGTTGTTTGTTTTGTGCAGGCATCGGGCTGGGCAAGGTGTTCTACAAGATAAAAGGCAATTCCTGCCATAGACGGAGTATGAATCCTCTGAAAGGCCCGGACAAGGATTACAAGGGATACCTAATGATATGTATCTTGCATAACATCCAAGATAGTCCTTTCATTTCTTCCCCAGGTGCCAGATGGTCTTTCCAAAGACCACAGGAATGGTCTTTCCAATTTTTATATGGAAAGACCCAGACCTTTGTTACTGATCTTTGCTACCGCTTTCCCATGCAGCCTTGGTCCTGTTACTTCATCCCCATTCTCTGTCTAAAATTTCGTTTCTGCAGGGAATGTCTGGTCTTCTGTTGGTGTTGAGTTCATCTGCATTAACAACCTGTTTGCACGTGGTTTGAGGATCTGGAGGGAAGATTTCTGTGGCATTTCTCAGTTTCCCATGGCTGCAGTGTAAAAGCTTCTCCAGGTAATAGCTGTGCACTGTGGCATCTTAGCAAAGCAGAAAGTGCATCTGGAAACTTGGAAGCAGGGCCAGGGAGTGAAACAGGCATGGAAAAATCAGCAGGTGCTCAGAGGAGAGAGGTGGGAGAGAGAGGGAGAGCCAAGGAAAACCAGTGAGAGGGCAGGGCTGCTGGGAGGAGCAGCACCGAGGAAATCAGGTGGCTTCTCTGATGTCTAGTAAAGTGTGAGCTCCAGCTGAGGCTTTTCCCATAACCCAGGCATTCATAGCAATGTGGATTTTCTCGTGTCTAATAAAAGATTAAGTATAACACGAGCTATAGGCTTTCCCGAATATCTTAAAATCAGAGCAGGACCAGAAGATTGGCTGAGGTGGAAGAGCAGAGCAGGGAGAAGGAGGAAACACATAGACCTACCCATGGGATAAAGGCTTAGGGCTTCTCAAGGAAGGCTCCTCTACCCTCTTCTTTCTCCCCCTGCTGTATTAACACCCTGATCTGCCTGACTCTCGCTCACACTGCAACCCTGTGTGTGCAGGACTCAGCCAGGGTAGGGTAAAGAAGAAAAGTCCATTACATTTCCAGATCTCTGGCTAATGGGAGAGCTGGCACCCTTTTTGGGAAGGAGGTTGCCCAGCAGAGGTCTGCATCTACCTCAGCAGGCGGCAGCTGGACCCCAGACCTTTGAGGTGGGCTTGGTCGACTGTTGTAAAGCAAAAGCAAAGCAGCGATGTATCAAAGTCATGTCCTGGGAAATGAGCTTTTTTCAACGCCATCCTATGCTCAGGTCTTGTTTTGTCCTGAGCAGAACAGCATTGGCAGGCACAGCCTCACCGACAGTGCGCGCTGGTATGTGCCAGGAGCTCAGGACCTCTCCAAAGGTGATAAAGTGAGGATCCGAGTGTCCCCACCTGCTCCGTGCAGGACAGGGTGCCCGGAGCTTGCCTCGCTGCCACCGAAAAGCAAGCCAGGGCCCCCAGGGAAGGGAGGTGGTAAGGAGCCCTCACCTTGCTCTGTTTTACTTCCACCCACACACAGCAGAGCAAATATCCCCTGGCAAATATTGCAGAGCAAACAAGGGCATCAGTGTCCTGCCAGCCTGAGCCCTGGTCTCCAGCCTGCTCCACCAAAGGGAACAATGACCACTTCTTTGCCAGGCGGGCCCCCTCACTGGCCAGGCAGCTGCCTAGCCTAGTGCTTACAGCCAAGGGAGACTTCATCTGGCTTGCTTCTCCAAGAAGAAGGTTTGGTTCAGAGCATCCCCAAGGGCTGGTGAAGCTCCAGACTGGGTGTGAAAAGTGTGGATGGCCATCCCTGAGCAACCCCTAACCCAAGGAGAGGTTGGGGCCATGTGTCACGGCCAGGCTGTGTGGGTGGCAGAGAGCAGAGGTGCGTTACTGATGTGAAGCAGAGGCAGAGTCCTCAGCAAATCTGCCCAAGGAAAGACCTCTCCATCCCCACCGCCCACTCAGTGCCACATCCCATCTCTGCCAGCAGCCAGAAAACCTCTCCATGGATAACGAGGCTCAAGGGGAGCATTTTATTTATACACTCAGGGCCCATGATGGCTCCAGAGAGGTTTGTGGGATGCGTCAAAGACTGCTGGGTTGCAGGTAGGAGGATTGGAGCCGTTTCTGAATGAGTGCCCATCCCTCAGTGACTTGAGTCAGGTGTTATAACAACATCCCTGGCTCAGAAAGTCTCTAAATTGCTGATTTCCTTGTTCTGCACTCCCAGGGCTATTGCTCCTACTTTCCCCTGTCACCCATGGCATCTGCAATTGCCCACCACTGGAGATAGGCTGTGACCTGCTATGGGTCCTCCTTTCCTAGGCTGCTTCCAGACCTCCTTTCTCCAGAGTTTCCTTCCCTACCAATCTGTCCAAGGTCATTCTCAGTTAAAATTAGCAGTTTATTCAGCATTGGAGAGAAGGGACAGCCAACTTCTCTGGCCCACCTGTGATCCTGGGAGCTGCGTCAGGGGATCCAGCTTTGACTCCCCTTGGAGGTGAGGGAGCTTGTGCTTGCCATCCTCGCAGTCATAAGCAAAGGACTCGCAGCCAGCTCACCCTCTCTGCCTTCAATCCGAGCTCCAGATCTGTGCCAGCAAAGCAGGAGGAAGGAGCATCTCCCTGGAGCCTCCAGTTCCCACCACCATCCTCTGAATGCCAGATGTCATCCTCATGGTACCCAAACCAGATGTTTTACTGGTCATAATTGTCTCTGTGATAGCAACAGGTTCCCCCAGCCTTTCAAACCTATGTTTAACTCATCCTCACCTGATCCTTCTTCCTGACCTTCTTATCTTTCTTTCTTTTTTTTCCCAGGGCAGGCTGAAGCCACAGGGTGGAGATAGCAGAAAGGCAGCCGTGGCAGGGAGATGGGACTGTTGCTGTGGTCATTCCCCTGCCCTGGGTTGGGGATGCTCGGGGGGATGAAGTCTGCTCCACCAGGAAAGGGCATAGACAGTAAAGGGAATCCGGGCCTCAGTCCCTGCTTGGTGCATAGCCCAGGAAATCATCCCCTGCCCCGTGCAGCAGTAACACTCATGTAGCTTGTCCCTTTGTAACATACGCACCAAAATTTGGTCTCAAGGAGAAAGAGCATCCTTGTTTCCCTGATGTACCAGTCTGGGTATCTCCTTTAGGCTGAACTCAACCCTGAACTCAAACATTGGTGCATGAGCCATTGGTAGCCAATGTGGGCAACAGAGTGATGGCAGAAAAAAGGGAAATCACGCACCTCCCAAGGAGGAACGAATGAGCATGGTGGCCTTATCTTTGCATTGGGCAGCTGGAAATGAAAATCTCTGCAGTGGCACTGCTTGAGAGAGGATACTCTTCAAAAATAGAGGTGTTTCCAATATCAGAAAGAAGTCAAGAGTAACACCCAAGCCTTTCCCTATCACTAAATGCCACCTGAAATATCTGGACAAAACCAAGTTTTTCAGAGACAGAATATGCTCACTTGAATTGAAGCTGTCAAGAAGACTCTTGGGATGGACAAACAGCCACAAAGAAGGGGTAGGAGAGACTCATACCACAGAAGCTAGGGATTTGGTGGACTTCCTGTGGAAAAACCTGGATATTTGGAATGCGAGATGCCCAGCCTAGTGGTTAGTGCTTTGGAGAACAGCTATTGCAGTGAAACTCCTGTGCTACAAATCTCCTACACAAAGGGAAGGAGCTGGAAAGGATGAGGTTAAGAGAAGCTGTTCTGGACTAGCAGAGCATCATCATCTGGGGCTAGAGAGTAGAGTCCTGGGGACATGGGTCCTCTCAACCCCTGTCCTTCTGGTA
>NW_009628425.1:45388-55379 GCF_000690535.1 Cariama cristata | reverse complement strand
GCTGAACCCCATATCTTCTGGCTTCTGGCCACCCAGAGAAGGAAGAAAGTGTCTCTTGTTGTAGCCTTGATTCTCTGGCCAGAAGGGTGAAGATCAGAGAGATATTGCGTTCCTGTGAGTTTCAAGGAAATGGGCTCTGGCCAGAAGGGTGAAGATCAGAGAGAGACTGCGTTCCTGCGAGCTTCAAGGAAATGGCCAGCTGAGGAGAAGAGAGAGCCCATGGATGTCCTTTCTGAGGGAAAGTCTGTAGCATGAACACAGTCTTTATTACAGGAGCTGAAAGAGATGTTATGAATGCCCCAGATGCAGAAAAAGCTTCAGATTTGAGGATGCATCTTATTAGACAACAAATAATCCAACTGCAAGGACCCCCCACACTGACAATACAGTTCATTCACCCACTTTGAGGATGCATCTTATTAGACAACAAATCCGACTGCAAGGACCCCCCACGCTGACAATACAGTTCATTCACCCTATTTCCCAAAACACCTCATTTGGATGGAAAACTTATTGGGTCTCGGGCAGACCATGAAAACATTTCCAAAATCTCAAAAATACTGAGACAGTGGGAAAAAACCCCACTCCTCCAACTCTTTTCTCTGTACCTTGAACCACCGTGTACCCCTGTAGCCTATCTACAACAAGATTTCTTACAAAGCTTTGTCCTCCAACTCTTTTCTCTGTACCTTGAACAGCCGTGTACCCCTGTAGCCTATCTACAAGATTTCTTACAAAGCTTTAGAGGGCAACAGCTTTATTTCAGCCTCTGGTCCTGTCTTGCAGCTTTCATTCTGGCTTTTCCTTCCCAAAGAAACAGCTTTATTTCAGCCTCTGGTCCTGTCATGCAGCGTTCATTATGGCTTTTCCTTCCCAAAGGTACCACTCTTTTGAGGAAATTCTTCATAGTGTGGTGCAAAATGGAGGTCCCTGCAAGCAAGTCAAGGTGATGAGTCGTTTTGGCAGCCAAGCCTGGACAATGTCAGCCTCTGGATGGGGTACCTTGCTTTGCTCCCATGTTGATACTCAACTCAGGTATTAACAATACACCTTTATTTTAGCCTCATGAGGGCTTTAAATGTTATTGCTTCTGGATTTAGACATTCTGGTGGTCATCGCATTGCATCAAGGGTGAGCAGGCAGTAACAAGATGGTAGGGTGCAATTATCAGTTCACAGTGAAGTCTTTGAAGGATAAAACCAAAAATATGTTAAGGAGGGTCACATTGTGAGGAAGGTTCACTGCACGTAGGTGTAGGGCCATTCATGCGGATCTACTTGACCAGAAATGGGAGCTATAGCCATACTGGTGTCTGGGAATAAGTACACCTAGTTTGGACCTATCCACTTCTGCTGGCATTTGATGCTCACATATCTGCATCAACGTGCGTGACGTTAACAGAGACGGCAGTCAGTTTTCTGAGTTTTCCTGGAATTTGAGTGCCTGTCGGGGAGCTCTGAGCAAATAGCAGAGGAACAACTCCAGAGCAGGAATTTCAGCGTATTTCCAAGTGGTGATCACCATGTAGGAACCCAGCCCAGAGCTGAGCTCACGTGTTTTATTTGGGAAGAAACTCTTGCAAGAAAGATCTGTCCTGGCCTCCAGGTTCCCCTCTGCTAAGGACTAGCAGTGTGATGTGAGCAACAACAGACGTTCTTCCCAGTGAGCCCTACAGGCATGGCCTGCTGCTCCCCCCTGCCCCACAAGCTGGGGGTCCCAACCAGGCCCCCAGTTCACCCATAGGGATACCTTAGGAAGTGTAAAGACCAGGGTTATACGGGGCAGTGCCCATTGCTAAGAGGATGTCCCCTTTGTGAAGAAGAAAGGCAGAACACAGAGAACCTCCAAGCCATAGGGATAAGCCTTGACTGCGGTATGTGCTCTTGCAAGCAGAGGGACGTTCAGTTGCTCTGAACTGGTAAATGTGAGGGCCTTTGCCCCACGTTTTCTTATCCAGATCAAACCTTCAGAACAACTGGCCCATCCCATCCAGGAAGTCAGAAATTAATATCACAACAAGTCCTGCTGCACTTGAAATTGGACGCTGCCCTACAGCAAGGGTGTGCTCTGACCTTCCTTCTCTACCAGCACCTTGCCTTTGCCATCTTCATCTAATGACCTTTGCCGTCTTCAAACAAGGACCTTGAGAGCCTTTCTTCTGCAGGACAAACACTGCTAGGGCTGTTTTGGTTGGTGTTGACTCATCAGTACCTTAAACTTTTGAGCCTACTCATTACAGCTGTGCTGATAAACAAAAGAAGTACCTGGCCTGTCCTCTAATCCTGAGGCCAGCTGGCCTGCTCTGGCCACATCCACACGATTAAACTCTCTCAGCCTCCAGTACAGGGTGGACAGATCCAAAACACATTTTGGGAATGGTCCCTGGTGTGTGCTGTCTCCAGTCTGATGTCCAGGCACTGTTTGGGTCTATGCTAGTTGAGATGAGCCAAGCAGCTGCTGGGAGCATGTTAACAACTTAACAACGCAGATGATCAAATTCCTGGCTGTGTTGAATCTATTAGTACAGATTTATCCACTAAGCCCAGTTTTGCCTGAAATCACCAACTTTGGTTTTCATCTGGTGGAGAGAGCCACCTCACTCTATGGGCCAACACCACAGAGGACATTAATCAACCCAGCTGGATAGACTGCGAAAAAAACACCTCTGCCATATGGACTGGCAATTATTTATCCCAGGTGTTTAGATGCTCGTATAGGTTCCCAGCCCTGGATCTATATGGGCTAGGAGCCCCCTGCGTAGACTATATCTCTAGATCTCCTCTCCTGGAGCTGTGCAAGATCGCCACACAGCTCACGTCGCACCGTAGGTGGTCCTCCAGCCCCACCGCATGGTCGCTTCCCTCTGATAACTCCGAGGTCTTAAAGGTCGACCCAAGGGCAGTGGGTGGACATGTATCAACCAGCTTCGACATGCTGCACTCCAGGAGTAGCTGTGTTTAGACCCAGCGACTCTCTGATGTTCAATAACCTGGCAGCAGCTTGTAAACAGTGGGCTTGACGTGATAGCATCCTCCGTGAGCAATTTACACCCTTCCCCCCACCGATCCCCCTACCCCCTTCTCACTCCCACAGCATTGGGAACCTGAGGGAGAGGCGTGCTCCAAGCCAAAACTGCTGTGAGAGGCTCAGCTTGTGGCTGAGTGTCAGCTACGGTGGGTTGGGGAGTGGGGGAACGCTTGTGAGGTGGGATCACTAATGTGTGTGTGTGCTCGACATGCACAGCTTTGTCTGTGTGGTGTTGGAAAAGCACTTAAAGGCGCTTCTAGACCATTGCCTTGATTTTTCTATTATGTATTTGGTCTAAAAAGAGTGGGACAGTGGAAGACTCTAATGCCTTCAGCATGTACCTATAACATCCTAGCCCCAAGGTGTGACCTGCAAATATAAAGTTATTTGTTGGGAGAAAAGCAACACCCGCCAGGTTGGTGGTCTGAAGACGCCTCCTGTTTCCCAGCCTCAGCTCCTTGTACACAAGTAAGGAAGGTCTGAGCCCTGGGGACAGCTGTGTTTTGCTCAGAGGGTTTCTCACAGCCTTATTCCCCTTTGGATGCAAAAGGCTGGGATATCAGGACGGTTCACCACAGGGGAAATGCCCAACCAATGTCCCCTCTGAAACTAGAGGAGCTCACAAAGATGGACAGAGGGAAAGGGGACCACAATGTTGCTCTGTCTCCCTTTGAAACATGGAAAAATCCCTTTGAACCTCCATCTCCAAATTGTCCATCCTGCTTAGTCTGGCACAGGCCTGGCTTGGCCTGAATAGTACAGACCCAGGCGCGGTTTGGGGGGTTATCACGGGCCAGGGACCATTCCCAATAGTCATTTTGAATGTGGCCATCCTGTTCTGAAAGCGAAGAGAGCTTAATAGGAGGGATCCAATCCCTGCTGGTCTGCTTGCCTGCAGCACCAGAGAGTCCTTCCACCTGGGAAGAAACCAAAATATGAAGGCAGGAGAAATCGAAGGGCTCCTCAGCCAAGCTCCCCCCTTTCCTTTTCCCCTACCAAAGCAGCAAGGTGAAGGCCATGGGACAGAGCCCAGCTGTGCCGGCTATTTCCAACCCAGTCTCCCATGCAATCCCTGATGACACTCCACTCCTCCTCCTCTTGCTTGGAGCACAACTGCAAAACAAGCCGACCGTATCCCCGCTCACTCCGGAGCTGTTCCCCAATGCTCAAGGTAACAGGCAGCGTGCATCTGTTCCCTGGCCCCCCTGCCCACCCCTCGTCTCCCCACGGGAATGTTCTGTACCCGGGCACAGGAGCGTCACGGGAGGGAGCTGCCTGCGTCAGGCTCTCCTGCCACAGAGACCTTGACTTCTGCTTGGGAACAAGAAGGACAGGGAAGGGCTGCGCTTGCAGACAAGCGTGCAGTAATGAGGCTTGGGTGCAGGATGCTCTGGTCTAGAGTCTCCTCTCCAAGCTGCTGGCTCCAGGATGATGCTTCACTAGGGAGCGGAGTGATTGCATCAAAGGAAGGTGCTAGGTACCCTCAGCAGCAGGATGAGCAGCTCCCATGGGATATTTCTTCTAGATCCCATTTACCTCCTCACCTCAGACGTAAGGGTTTGTGTCCCTGACAGAGCCCTGATGTATTATCTAAGGTCTTGCTGTTATAAAATTGGATTTTATTTCTATCCATATAAACATCCACTCTGTTTTCATGTGAATTGTAAATCCACCGTGACCTGGGCTCCTGTGACATTTTGCAGAAAGTGTTTCCCCTGGTCTACAGACCCAATCACCTGTTAGTGCCCATGGCTTGGACCTGAATGAGGACAAAGAAACATCAAGGATCTGCAATGCCTGGACATCAGATGGAGAAGTGCACTTGAACCTGCACACTCCACGGACAGGACAATGTCAGCCTTTGCTGCAATCCAGCCAGTCCACCCTTCACCAGTATTGATGGGGGACAAAAAAGAAAGAGGCTTTTCCACCCTACAGAGAAAGCTGGTTTTTAGCCAAAGAAGGGCCTCTCCTTCCCTGGTCATCCACTAATCACAGCCAGCCCGGAGGAAGTCAGGTCACCTCCTCATGCCTCTTCTTCTCCTTCAGCCTTTTCTCTGGGATGCAACATCTGCAAGGTCCTGAGTGCTCAGCAAGGCAGAGTCACCTCCTTCCTCCTCCCTGCGTGAGCAGGACCCTCAGAGCTGTGGGCAGCTCAGCCGTGCATAAGCAGGACAGCCACTTTGACTCATTGAAGAAGAAAACTTGATGCACCAGGAAAAGATAAGGCAGGACCTCGGTGGCCACCAAGACACATGTGAGCCCCTGAAAACACCTCACTGCCCTGTGTTTTTCCAGACAGCGTTGTTTCCACCTAAGCCCTATGCCCTGTGCTCCTCACCACCAGTCCGCAGGTAGCTCCCACCTTACCCAGTCCCTCTGTCTTTGCCAGAGGCACCACGGAGAAGACCAAAATTTAGGGTCCCCTATATCCATCTACAACAACCCCATCACAGGGAAGCTTCGAACTCACCTGCAACCCCCAGGTACACTGCAACTAAGCAGTCCGTCCTCTAACTCTTAACACAGCTCTTAACGCAACACTCAGTCCGCTCTTAGGAAGGAAACAACATTTTGGTGAAATGCAATATCCAATCTGCCCAGCAATGCTTTTTTCTGTTCGCTCGCACCTCCTCCCGTCGTTTCAGGGGATGTCTGCATATCTGTCTGGCTTGTGAGCTGCCTTTTCTCAGCACAAGTCAAGAGCAACAGAGGTTGGCCGCCACGCTGCTGAATAGATATGGGTAGGCAAGAAACTGTTTGGCAGGGAGAGTTGACATTAACTGCTCGGGCTATTTAAAAAGGGTGATTTAATCAGCTGAGGTATTTCTGCCCAGCTCCGTGCACGGTACATTTGGCACTTTGCTGGATTCGGACCAGGGTCTTTTATCAAGAGGAGTGAGGAAGGCAAGGAAAGGGCAAAGCAAATGTGGGTGCAGATGAAAAAAAAAAAAAAAAGAGAGATTCCAAGGCTTTTCCATAAAGAAAAAGCAAGGAAGAGAAAACAGAGTTAAAAATAATATCATGGCATGTTCTGGGCAGAGATACCAGCGTCCTAGGAAAAATATACACATTTATTTTTTGCCAAGAGGGAAATAAAAGGGAGGATGAGGGAGGATGCTGAGGCTGTTCTTTGATTTGAAAATGAAGCAAGGCCAAAGAGCAGAGCTGGTCACTGTGATTTTTCAGCAGAATCTGTGTTTTATAGCTAAAGCAAGCTAGGCTTGAAACCTGCCAAGTGCAGAAATTTGCTCCTAGGGAGAAGGGCCAGATCCCTTAACATCGGGTGGTGTGCTACCTAACGCTGCTCAAATCGTACTGTAAAGAAGTCTGTGCAAGTCCTTGGATGGGGGTGAATGAAGCGAGTGTGAACTCTGCTTTTTGCTTTCGGTAGTCCTTGGTTCAGTCCCTTCTGCTGTTGAAAACAGTCGTCACCATATAAGCATGAAGGGCCAATGTCATCCAAGAACTAAGTACTAACTCTCCGTCATTTGAGAGGGAGTTAGGTACATGCATTCCTTTAAGAAGCTAACCATAAAGGCTTGTCTGGAAAGACTTTTGCACCATTTTAACTTTATCTCTTCAAAACAGCTCTGGGTTTTGTCTCAGCTGGCTGAAATTTTTCATGACAATCATTAATTCACTGAAAAATGCAGGTTTTGGCAGATCAAGTCTCTTTGCAAGCTCAGGCCAAATTTGGCAAGCTGTTTCAGCCAAAAAAAAAAAAAAATGGAGAAAACTTTGAAGCATTTTGCCCTGAGTTTCAAAGTGAAACTTCTTGCCTTTTCTTTCTTGTGCAATGGTTTTGCCTTGAAATTAAGCCATGATCCCCTTATTCAACTTCTTGTGAGATTAAGTAATAAACAAGAGAAAATGAAATATTTGGTATCATTCCATTCACCTGAAAAGAATGATCCGAATTCTTTGTGGGAGGAGGGAGGGATTTGTCCCCTAGACCAGAAGCCCATTACCTCCTCACCATTACGCCAGCCGGTTTACCTGGATGGGGATGCCGGGATGCAACACTGGCAAACAGGCACTGCAAACCAGCAAATATCGGCTAAGCCACAGCTTAAACCTCTGAACAAAACAGGCTGAGTGGGAGAGAGTCCAGTTGTGCCAGTATCAATTGCAGCCAGTCTGGGTCTCCTGACAGGACAGTTTTTTCTAGGCAGGGACCACAGCTCTTCACCTCCAGCTTCGGGAGATGTCGTGTGGACACAGTCACCATTAAAGCAGAGAAATCTTCACTGGGACATATAGTTATGTCAAAGCGAAGGAGCTTGTACCACCATAGCTTGTTTCTTTGCATGCTCCTGTTATCCTCTCCGTCGGACTCCTGCCTGCCTGATACTCTGACACCAGGTCCCCTCTGCCTCTGAGTAATGTATGACATCCCTGAAGCCTGATTTTCTGGTCTTTGCAACCCAAAGCAGAGCTGTTTTCATTAAAATGTTGTCTCTGAGGTGCAGAAGTGTGGTGCAATCACATAGCATGTGGCCCACCAGGTCCTTGAGGGCACCAGGGGTACTTTGGGGTGCCATGCATTTGCTTCACAGAAGATCAATGATATGGCTGTGAACAGAGGAAGGGACTGATCACCGCCCTCAGGGTAACCTGGTCTTTGTCAATCAGAAAGATCCCGCATGATTTTTGCCTCCAGCTGGGGACATGAGCCCCATCATGCAAAAGGGCACTGCTGGCAGGTG
Source organism: Cariama cristata (assembly GCF_000690535.1). NCBI lineage: Eukaryota > Metazoa > Chordata > Aves > Cariamiformes > Cariamidae > Cariama > Cariama cristata. The sequence goes on along the minus strand of NW_009628425.1, from coordinate 47,643 downwards.
CGACCACAGAGCTGAGACACCGAGTTTGGCAGGCTCCACGACACAGTACTTTGAGAAGCTCACCCATGCCATCCTAAACCTGGCTCCATTGCTTGTCCCCACTGCCTCCCATGGGGAGCTTATTTCCATCCCTGATGGTAAAAACACTTATTCCCATTTCTTTCCTACTGTAAACATAAGAAGAATCATTGCAATCAGGACAGGTAAAGCTACAACCCCATACCTCACTGCTATACAGACAACAGTGAACTCCTGTGCATTCCTCTCTCCAGTGGTTGTGTTGACCCCTTTTTCACAGATTGAAATTTGGAAGAGGGACCCCACTTTCTGGTGCATGTCCTGGGCTGAATTTGTTAATAATGGCTTTGTAAGCAAGGAGCAAGTGCATGCACAGACTGAATAACACAGCTTGCAGAAGCTGAAGGTCTCCGAAAATTTGTGAGAGCTGAGCAGAAGAGATCATAGAATCATAGAATCATAGAATCATTATGGTTGGAAGAGACCTCAAAGATCATCAAGTCCAACCGTATACCTGACGCCTGCAAAGTCATTTCTGGTTTGGCCCAAAATAGGAAGTAAAGAATGTGGTTGCACCACAGTTAAAGACAACCTTTTAACATCCCTTGCGTAGAAGCAATAACTAGGATTTCTTTCCCCAGTGAATTTGATTATTCAGCTCGGTTCAGCTTCCACCGTAAAATCTCAAGATGGAAAATGCTGAGCCACTGCTGGCTGCAGAAACTACTGGTTGTCTTTCAAGAAAACCTGCACACCTTGAGGTCCTAAACAGCTCCAGAGATTAGCAAAAGGGCAGTGGAGGGGCTCCCAGAGGGACTTCTGGCTTGTTTTCAGACGATAAAAGCAGAACTGGAAACCCTCGCATCAGCTCTTTGGTACATAAAAGTTGATTCTGGTCCACGCTCAAGCATCCTTTGATGCTGGGACACAAAAGCTGTCATGTCAACTCATGGTGCTGCAGGCGTTTTCAGAGAGCTCCTCCAAAAGATGGTCAGACAGGCTGGGTTGGATGCACGGGCTTGTGGGACCACACTTCATCAAATATCACTGCACATCTTCATCCCCTCCCAGATAAATGACATCATCAGCATGTGACTGTCAGCATTAGACTGAAACAACCTCACAAAATGCTAAACACCTGTGTTTAGGTGTCTGAATCCATCACAGTCAATAGAGTCAGTGGAGCCTGGAGAGCAATTCGGCTGGATGCAGGTGTCTGCTTTAGCACGAGCTGAATCCCTCCAGGCTCTGCTGGGATGTCTGGATGACATCCCCAGTGACTGTCATAGGACACATTAAACAGCCATCGTGAGCAAAGGGGAGCTGAAAAGCTGCTCTGCTGTGGTATTTTTCAATGCAAAGGCAATAAGTGATTAAATCTTATCCTTAGTCCGGAGTCTGATCCAGAGGAGGTGTTGAAATGTGTAGGAGGAGGCCCAGTGTCTTGAGACGTGGGATGCTCCTTGTAGCACTGGGTTTGGCTTGGAGGAAGCAGAAAATCCCCGTGGCTGATGGAAGCTGCCGTGTTCATTATACCGTTGTGGCACAGAGCAGCCGAGCAACTCGTGACAGTACAGGGACTAAAAGCCAAGCTTCCCTCAGTGGAAATTAATTCCTGAATCACAGACCACTCTGCTGCCTTTTCTCCTTGTGTTCAGAGCACAGGCAGAAATCACAGCACCACGTACCTCCCAGCTCATTCCCCCGAGCACCACCACGAGCAGCTCCTCACTACACCTGACTTGCTTCAGCAGGTCCTAAACCCTGTGGTTGGAGAAGAAACTAAAACTGTCTCATCCCTTCCCTCTGTTACAGTTTCAGCTAAGTCATATAAAGATCCTTTATATGGACTTTATATGATTTTTTTTTTTTTTGTAATTTGGATCACACAGCTTCTGGGGCATTTTAAGGCAGCCAGAGGCTCCTAGGGGATGCCAAAAGCACCATTTCTCCCACATGGTCTCCAGCACAACCTGCCAGGTCCTGCTGCCTGCACAATGCCTGTGTCTGTCCGGAGAAGGTGTCCCGTAAAGCAGGGAGCAGCTCGGTGACATTTTCTCCAACAAGAAAGCTGGTTTAGGTGGGTCAAAGAACAGTACACAGAAAACAGAGGGGAAGTGAAGACTTTTCCTTTTTCTTCTTTTTCTTTTTTCCTTTTCCTTTTTCTTTTTCTTTTTCTTTTTCTTTCTCTTTTTGTTTTTTTTTTTTTTTTTTTTCTTTTTTTTTTTTTTTTTCTT
>NW_009628425.1:26420-45357 GCF_000690535.1 Cariama cristata | reverse complement strand
TTTTCTTTTTCTTTCTCTTTTTCTTTTTCTTTTACTTTTTGGCTTTTTGTCTTTTTCTTTCTCTTTTTTTTCTTTCTCTTTTTCTTTCTCTTTCTCTTTTTCTTTTTCTTTTTCTTTCTCTTTTTCTTTCTCTTTCTCTTTTCCCTTTTTCCTTTTTCTTTTCCACTAGTTCTAATCATTCCAAAGACCTGGCACAGCACTAGAAATTTTGTCATCACAGTAACTGCAGATTTGGCAGCCTAGGGCAGAGATTTGGGGGACATCATTAGGGCCAGACACCCTTCAACTGGCTTCACATCCACAGAGAGTAAAACTTGGATCTAGACCCATAGTGTCTGGATGGGTTTGCTCACAAACAACTGTAAAATGCTGCCAACATTGACCAGGAGAACAACTCAAAGAGCATCTCCACTTCCATTTCTTTCTCTTCTCCAAATTTGGTTGCTCAGGTGAATCCACTCCTTTAAACTGGCAGTTCCAGGTAGTCATGGCATAGCTTTTGTTCAATTTGCCCATGTGAACCAGGTGGCACATCTGCAGTTCTTTCACAAATGAAATGCAAAGTCCATTTGTCTCAGATGTCCTGAGATATCCTGGGCTGGAGCAGAGGCAATATGGGAGCACACAGGCAGAGCCAGGCTTTGTGGCACCTTCCCATGTGCAATACGGTCAACGGTCTCAAGTTGCACCAGGGGAGGTTCAGGTTGGATATTACGAAGAACTTCTTCACTGTAAGAGGCGTTAGGCATTGGAACGGGCTCCCCAGGGAGGTGGTGGAGTCACCATCCCTGGAGGTGTTCCAAAAACATTTAGATGTGGCGCTTCGAGACATGGTTTAGTGGGTTTAGCGGGCATGGTGGCATCGGGTATACGGTTGGACTTGATGATCTTTCAGGTCTCTTCCAACTATAATGATTCTATGATTCTATACCTCAAGTCCTTGAAGAAGCTATCAGATTAGCATGAAAATCATGAGATTTTAAAATCATTACTGGGTTTCAAGCATGTTTTCCCCTCCTAAAGATTTTTGCTTTTTCTCCACAATGCGAGGACTAAGAACTTTTCAAGCTGAAAGTGTAGGCTTACCTTGTGCTGCAATCAGGGGGCTTCCCAGAAAGGCTGAACCAATAGTAGATTTGCAGCAGATCTGTGATGGACAACATCATTTCAGGGTAGCTCCTGAGGCTGCTGGGGAGGAAAAGCCCAAGCAATTGGGTCTATGACCATGTCTCTAGCAGGAGCCAGACCCTGCCCCCTTTTTGTGGTGTCTTCATCTCTTGTTCCTTCTACCCAGCAAGCTCCATTTGTAGCTGTCACAGGCGCCTTTGGAGTACTTCTTGGTTTGGATGGGTTTGTTTCCAGGAGGGTTAAAGGGACAATCAGCTCCTGTTTTGTTCTTGAGCAATAACATTCATTGCAATCAACCCTCGGTCACAAGACACAGGAAGAGCAGTGAACGCTGGGGTAAATGAACAAAATTATGATGTTAAAAATGCAGAGGGATTGCCAGGAAACACTTGGAGGATATCTGAAACGCAGCAGGGGAAATGAGATGGAAGCAAGGTCTAATTTAGGGATGAACTATCCAATTTGCATTTATTATCCTCACTCCCCTGCCTTGCCTTCCCTTTGGTCATTTTTAGATCCAGAACCCTTTTTTAGGTTCTCAGATATTCAGGATTTACTCCAGTCACCCACAGGAAAATGATCCTGCATGATTTACTGCCTGAACAGAAACCAGAGGTGAATGAAATCTGCACGACTGCAAGGTACACAACTTCACCCAGCAGCCCTCGCCATCTGGCTTGCTCAAAAAGGTAGTAGCAGACCCATTGCTTCCAAATCCATGTCTAGGGTCTTCCTCCAGCTGGGGGAAAGCTGACATTCTCATGGCATTTCAGATCTTCTCCATGGAACAAATTTCCAAAGATAGGGGAGCTGCAAAACACACAGTTGAGCACCAAAAATATTTTTTCCAAGACGTTCTTTCAGGTTAGGTTTTGCTAGTCTGGATTTTATCATCTTGCACAAGAAAGGCAAACCATAGAAGACCATAGGGAGAGGGAGTCTGTGTTTATAAATCAGAGACTCCAACCTCCATCCCCACCATCTTGCTGGATCGATGCAAATGCATGAACAGCAGCAGTGTTTACCTGTGCAGGAGAGCACCCTAAAGATTAAACGCACAGTCAGCCTTCCCTCCCCTCGCTTACCTTCAGGGTCTACGAGTCACTTATTTTTTGATATAGAGGTGGCCAACTTCAGAAAGAAGGCTGGAGAGGAGGTTGTGGCTCCTTCCTGGGAAACAGATGATTTCAGTCTCAATTTCTTGAGCCTTAGAGAGGCTATGAACTGAAATCTCCTCTTCTCTCCTAAACAGCCCAGCCACGGGGCTCTCCTGCACCTTTCCTGCAGTGTCACAGGGAGGGTATCAACTTTGGGACAATATTTGGGAACATGGTGGGGATGCGGACCCAAACCCCCCTCCCTAGGAAATCTCTCAGTAGCCTTTAAAGAAGGAATTTGCTCATTTGCAGCCAAAAGGTCAAGGTTTTACAGTTTTCAGCCATTTCTTCTGGTGATAGCAAAACAATTTCTACTGCATAAGAAGGCAAAAGAAGAGCCCCAAAAAGCATTAAGAAAAAGAAAATGAATACTCGGTCCTATACCCTCTTTTCCCTTCCAAAAATTTTTCAAGTGAATAATTTCTGACTGCTGCCACTGCAGTGCCATGAGCAGAGTGAATGGAAGCAGCTGAGACCGGTCAACTCAGTGCACACAGGGCCAGGACTTGCAGCTGGGAAGAACCACTGGGCACCAGGTCCCCTTTGCATTGCTCTCAGATCCCTGGTCACTCATCAGCAGGCCCCAAAAAGAGATGCAAGTCATTGCAAAGAGTTTCACTGATCTGGGGGCAGGGGATGGGGCAAAAACAGTGTTTTCTCATAAATTCAAGACAACGTGTATATCACTTTAATTGATGTCAAACTCTCAGCTTGACATGCTTTATAAACCCTGGGCAGCTTTGATCTCCTTGTCTTTGCCTATAAATGCAAGGATTACAAAAACATTCCAAAAAAAGTCACCAAAAAATGTCTTTCACCGAGGTACTTTGCTCCAGCAGATAAGGCTAATAAGCAAAGAAACTCCAGATATTAGGAAACAAGGCTTTTCAGGAACATACTCCGGGTTGGAGAGAGGGGGGCCACAGCAGTTGAAGGATATTGATGCTTATGCTCCCCTTGTCATTATTTCACGATATTGTTTATATCCCCGGGATGTGGATAAAGGTAGCTGTCACTTCTGGCACCGCTCTCCCCCCGGGAGATTACGGCGAACTGTGGCTGACATTGCCCAACGTTGCATTGACTGACAGCCCCCCGTGGCATGGTTACTGTCAGAGCCCTCGAAGGGCTGGGGGGTGCCCAGGTCCGCGAGGTATGGGGAAGGGGAGGGGGGTTTCCAGAGAGTGATGGGCTTTGCTCAGCCTCCAGCACATCCCCATGCAGGAGGAGGCAGCTCCTCTCCATGCAGGGCTCAAGAGTGCTAGTAGAGTTGAGGAAAGGTGTTTTACCATCCCTTTCATCTGTACAAGACTGAAGTCCCAAATGTTGGAGTCCCTCTCATGTGTTTCAGTGCCCTGCTCCCAGGGGATGCTCAGGGATGTAGATGGGATGGGGTCCTGTAATGCCTCCACCGGGCAGGGCAAGAGGAGTCTGTTTGCATGGGGAGAAGAGATGGAAATGGAGAAGGTAGACATGCACACAGAGCAAGGGAGGCTATAAGACTTGGCACAGCAAGTCAGACTCAGTTGTGGATTAAGACGAATAAAATTCTCCAGGTCAATGTCTCCCTGCAAGATGGATGTCTAAATTCCCTTTATATTGCCTTTATTCCCCATGGTACCCTTAGACACTATTCATTTGGCTAAGCAGAGACACTGGGAATGTCTGAAAGCACCTGAGATGTCAACAAAGGGTCAGAATATATGGCACAAGACTCACACCCATCCAAATGGCAGCAGGATCTCTGGCTAAAATGCTACACCCATGTGGCAACCAAATCCCACCCCAGTATTGACTGGAGCCACCACAGCTACTTGCCCCACTCAGCAGCAGAGACCTAGGCTTGACCAGCTGGATGGTTGCCCTGTGGATGCCAAAATGTGGGTGTCTTATAACTGCAGACCAAGAGCCTTCCCCAGTTTCATAATGGGAATCTCTCTTCCCAGTCCCTGGGAAGCTGGGAACTCTCTGAGCCTTTGGGGAGCTCTGTGGAGTTATGGCATTATCTTTGAAGTTAGCTATGAAGTTAGCTCCTTGGCGCTGGGAAGGTCTCAGTTGGAGCTCTGTGCCCCCTCCTGGGCCCTGGGCTTCAAGGGAAAAAGGGGTCAGACTGGGGACAGCCCCCCAAAAATGCAAAGAGGGTGACTAAAGGAATAGAAATGACAGATTAAGGAGGAAGCAGTGAAATCGGTTCGTCTGCGGAGACACTTGAGTGACATTCCTTCATGAAAGGTAAAAGAAGGAAGGGAGGAAGGGAGGGAAGGGACTTTTAATGACAAGGACAGGGAAGTCTAGGAAGGAGAAACTGCCTGGGAATCTCAGCATCCTTCGGAACAGCCTCTGACAAGGATAAGTAGGTAGATCCAGCTGACTCTGCCTTGAGGCAGGAGGATGGGCAAGATGCCCTCAAGGAGCCCTTTCCAATCCCACAGCGCTTTGACCCTTGCTGGCTATGGTTGTGGCAGCTGCCACATGATGTGACTCGCCCCAGGCATCTCGAGACTTTTGGGGTGGAGCAAGGAACGAGACCCCCATCTCTGCGGACACCCACACCAGTGTCTGGCTGCAAAGCCACCCTTTGTATCTGCCTGTATCTGTCAAACAAGTTGATGAAGACATCTGAGAAAAGCAAAACCCAGGGGCTGGGACTGTCTTTTGATGATATTACTTGGGTCACACTGGGTGAACTCTAACAGGCTTTATCAAAGAAAACAGTGGGCAGGGATTTCCAGCCCTGGCAAACACAGCCCTGGCTGTACTATTCCAGGCTTGGCCATATTTCTCCAGGACATTTTCTCCTTTCTCACTTTGTAGGCTTTTATTTACACAAACAGAACCCCTGCAAACTACATTTTGCAATCTCCTTTCCATAAGACAGAGGAATGCAACTAAACTGCCCATGTGATGGGTTTTGATCTGAACATGGGTTTCAAAAAAAAAGGAAACAGATATTTATATGAATTAAATGACTTTGTTAATTAACATGATTTAAGATGGCAGACTGTCTAGAAGGGACGTTAACTCTTCTGCTTTGGGGTTGAAAGCAAGCTCCAGTTTTTACAAGTCCAGATAAGTGTTCTTTGAGAAATGGGAATTTGGCTCCTAAATCAATTAGGTTTGCCAGTTCTACAAAGGGAAATTTATAACTGAGCACAGAATTAACCCTAGACCTTGCAAACTGTACGTCAAGCTGCTGAGCACTGCCTCTCGCCTCTTTGCCTACTAGAGTTGCCTGGCCCGAAGAGAGAAATTACTTTGCAGTAATGCTGTCAGAGACCAAAGCAAATCTGATGCTCCCAGACATGCGGAGGGCACAGGCCTTGACCTGTGACTGTGACCATCTGCAAACAAAGGATCCACCCATCTGAGCATGAGAGGAAACCAAAGTGTGCAGCATCACCGGTTTTCTGCTAACTGTCTCTTCGCTGAACCTGAGCTGGCTGTGTGAGGAGCCCCGGAAAAGTCCAGGCTTGTTCTAAGACCCACCAGCACGGTCCTGAACTCAGCTTTATACACATCATGTGTCCTCATGAAAGACAGAATTGAGACCCTTCAAGGACATGTTGGACCACTTTGCCAGACATCATGACCACAAAGACTGACAAAGGACACGCATGGTGCAGTTCATGCCTAAACCATCTTGTACATATGCCTTTGAACTTGTTTTAAAGCATTTGGTGATCTCTCTTCTAGAAGAAATGGGTGATTCAACAGCCACTTGAGGTATGGAAACACAAACCATGGGTTGACAGTCAATCTGGCCTCCAGCCTGACTTTGGAGCCGCTTCTTCCGAGCCGTGTACACAAAAGTTGTTCAGCTAGAGCCCGAGTCATCTACTTTGACTTTAGTAGTCTGATTCAGTTGCCGATGAGTAGGTATTAAGTGACATTTTAGATGCCCTCTACTTCTAGCTGCTCTTCAAGATCTGCGCAGGTCTCCCACAGATCCGTTGTCATATCTGTGTGACACCAGATAGATGTAAATGTCTCAGAAAAAAAAATGTCTTGGGGTTAGAACTAGATGATCTTTAAGGTCCCTTCCAACCCAACCCATTCTATGATTCTATGATAAACCCTAGAGCATCTCAGCAAGAACTAGGTGCCTACAAATGGATGCGTCCATTCAAGCTAATGATCTCTAGGCTCCCTTTCCAGTCCCTGCAGACCCTTGCAGACAAGCAGACATGAATCTTTTGACCTCTTTGAGATGCCTGCCTTAGGCTGAGAGGAACCGTGCCTTAGAAGTGCCTGTATCTCTTCGCTGACTACAAAGTGAGCTCGGGGTGATTAGCTCAGCTCTAGATGTTTACAATGCATACAGCAAAATTTGACCAGAAGACTCTCACCCTTCGGTCTTTGCTATTCTGCATGTCCCTGTGTCCCTTCCAAGGCTGGGTTTCTAATAGAAAAAGGGAAAAAAGAAAGACGAAGTGGTCCTCCCACTCTGCCTCTGCTTACATCGTCCTTACACTAAATGGAGAGGATTCTAATAGGATATTTAGAAGAGGTTAACTCTTCAGAAGCCTCTGTCTCTGCCCTACATCCTGGACGCCTGCCAGAGCAAAGCCAAGGATAACAAACCAGCTTTCGTTCAAGTATTCTGAGCCAATTAAAAAAGACAAATTAGTTTGGCCTTATCTCCCCCTCCTCCTCCCCCTTCCCACCCGAGAGACAAGAGGGGATTCACGGAGGAATGTTTCTCCTCTGTGATGACTCTGCCTCGCTGAACTCTTCAAGGTCCATGATGGATGAAAGCTCTCTCTTCCATTATGCTTCCGACAGCCTGCTGGGTCCTAATGGGACGGGGGGCAGGGGCAGCGGTGGGGGGACTGGACTGGCAAAGTAGGGAGAAAGCTTTACACAGGGAATGAAGGCAACGGAGCTAATGGACATCTCTTCCCCATCCAAGCTCAGCATGAGGATCTCTGCAACCTGGCAAGCACCAGTGCGAGATAAACAAGAACCACCCTGGGCTATCTACCCTTTTCTTTTGTTGTTCTTTCTTCCCCTGCATGTCTTGACATACAGTTGCTGCATTTTCCACGTGCTGCAATCAGAAACTCTGGCATGGCCTGGGTATGCCAGAAGGGAAAAAAAAAAGAATTGCCAGGAAAGGTTTTAGGGAAGAACTATCTGGTTCAGTGCTGGGTTTTTTAAAGATATCACGTGCTGGTTTGACCTCTGCCATGGTCTGAGCTCATCTGCATGAAAAGCAGGGCAAAAACATCTGAGCAGCCGCAATGAGTCAGAGCAGAGCTCTATCTGCTTACGCGCTCTTTCCCAACCCTGGTCACTAGTAAATGTTTATGTAAAGGGTTTAAGAAGCAGGGCAAGAGGAGTGATGCATCAACAGGCTCAGCCGTGCTGTGGCTACATGCTCACTGCACCCAGAGGGGGTTCAGACAGGGCACCCTAAAAGACTGGGGCCTCCACCTGAACCTCATTCGGATGAAGCAGCATTCCTGGGCGTGAACCACAAAGATATTGCCCTGTGCAGATTTAGGATGACTTAGGCTGGCACCAGTTGGTTGGGGCCAAACTGTGCCAAGCATCGTGCTAACGATATAGACAATCAAGTTCCAGTATCTGTGCTTGGCACCATTTAATTTATTAGTAGAGCTGTGTCCTGTGATGCAAAAGATCATCTCATTCCCACGATTAGAAACCCACTTGTTCTTGTTATTCATGATAATGCTGAGCTCTTTTCATCCCACTCTTGCACTGTCTTTATTTCACAGCTGGGGAGATGCATGATGAGACCCTGCAAGGAGGGGAGCTGTTTAAATCCCATTGCTCTTCCCAGTGGGTAACTAACTAAGTCTTGCTTAGCTAACTGGTTGATTGGGGAAGGCAGGGACAGGACCCAACACACACTGCAGATAACCCTGAGGTACTCTATCCCCACTCAATGGACCTTGGGCTGAAGAAAGCCAAAACATCCAAGTAATTCAGGAGAACAAGACTTCTTGGTTTCCATCCAGTCTCATCTAGACTCTTTAGGGATTTTGCAATATCCTGTTTCTGTGAGTCTAAGAGAAACATTCCAGACTGTGCCTTTACAGAAGGTGCAAGAAAGACTTTATAGAAAGGTCCTGGGGAAGTCTCCAGTCCCCTTTGTGAAACATCTGTTGGGAAGGAGTTGCACGCACTTGACTTCGTGCTAATGCTGTCCAATAGTTGGCAATGTGGAGAAACAGCAGCAGACCAGGAGGTATGGGGACAGCCAGAGGATGGGTTCTCAAAGACGGAGAAAGGATGAAAATACAGAGGTTCACGGAGAGAAGAAGATACTCATTTGCACTTTGTTAGTTCTATGTGATTTGGGTTGAGAGTTGGGTTTGAAGGGCTGAGGGAGGAGTCGTGGTGGTATGTGATGTTCTCCCTTCTTCCTATTTAATCACCCTGACCAGCCACTGCTGCTGACTACCAGGATGCTGGAGAGGCCCAGATTTCCCACATTAAGCATCTCTCAGCCAACAGCAGTGCAAGACTCTTCCTACCTCACCCTACCACTTGCCTCTTCCCCACCACCACCACTGCTTCGGAAGGAGATCATCACAGGGAGGTTAGCTCCTGATCTGCATCCTCACATCAGCGCTGCAGAGACCCTGCAGGTAAGAGTGGTTGGGATGGTACAGACAATCCTTGGGTAAAACCTAGACTGAGGAAAATGGCTCACAAATTATCTAGGAAGTGGTAGCCACGTAGAGCTCCTGGAGATGTCCATTTTTTAAGGACCTGGTCTCTGCATATTGTCTGCAGCAGCAGGGACTTCACAGAGATGCAGGACAACGCCAGGCGCAGCTTTCCCAGGGCAGAGCTGTGATTGTACCCCATGGGCAAGGTGCCGGGATGGTTTTCTAGGAACCACTCAAACGACCTGTGGGGCTTGAGGTCAACGCTGCAGCACTTTCATGTCAGTCCTGGGGCCAGAGAGTGTAAAAGACTATCGGAGGCACAGGAGCAGTCCCCTGGAGGGGCTCTGGCCGGGCTATAAAAGGAGTTGGTCTCTGCTAAATTCCACAGGGAGGGAACATGCTGTAACTATGCCGATGTCTCAATTGACAGTGGCGCAAACCAGAACCTTCCAGTTCTGCGCTGGAGAACAACAGCTGAAAAAACGCCTTGTGCCCTTGAAACAGAGAGTGTGGAAATTAAAGTTTAGTCTGAAGCTCCACTCCTCTGCAAGCTCAGCCCTGGCCTTGGAAAGGGGGGTGTGCATGTGGGCTGCTGGGAGAGAGAAACAGTGGGAGAAAAAGCAGGAAAAGGAGAAGTGGAGGGGGAGACGCGAAAAGGAGAAAAGAAAGATTTAGGATAAACATATTGCAGCTGATAAGCAATCAGGGTCAAGATGGGAGGGGCTGGAAAACCTGCTCAGAAGGAATGAATGGAGGGGCTTTCTTTTCTTCAGCCATGCAATGAAAGGCATCAGGGCCTCTCTATATGCAAGAGGCTACAGCCCCTCCCTGCCATGCCAAAGGCTGTGTACACAGAGCATGAAATACTTCATGCCCCCCAGGGCTGGGAGTCCACCTCCATCTCATATAGAGATGACCGGTCTGACTTCCAAAGGGTCTGGATCACCACTGGTTCTGTGGGTGTCAGAGAAACTTAGCAAGAAGAGAGCACAGTATTTCCATTGACATCTTGGTACAGAAACTCTGTGCTGGAAGCCGAGTATTTGTGAGAATACAGGGTAATCTCCAAGGATCGAAGGGTCATGGGAAAAAGGAGGATTTAGTAAAGAGATCCTGCACACAACAAGATAGGATTGATGGAGGCCAACCACAAGGTAGCAGATCAACAGGAGCAGAAGAAGATCTACATTACAGATCAGAAGCTGAGCAGGAGGCAGGAGTCAGCTGGTGCAAAGGAGGTTAACTCCACACTGGGATGTATAAACTGGTGCATAACCTGGGATACAGGAGGTCCCAACTGCTCAGGGCTGGAGCACAGCATCCAGCTTAGGGCATCACACGGGGCTACAGAAGCAAGTGGACGAAATGCAGAGGATAGTAATAAGGATGAGCAGGGGAGTGGAAAACACAGACGATGAGAAGCAGTTGAAGGACATGAAGTGTTCAGTTCAAAGATAAGACATAGGGTAAATGTGATATGTACCTCACTTGCCTCTCTAGGGAGAGAGGAGAGAAGAAGAACAGCGTCTCCATCACCAGTGGTTTACAAGAACAGGCTGCACAAGGAGGAAAGTTTATGGATCTCTAATCCAGCCGAGGGAGGAGTGTTTGGACTGGCTGAGTTTTTCAAGGGCCCCTACCTGTTACAATGTCTTTCAGTCCTGTTCTCTTTTTATTCCTCTGTTGCTGAAGATTTGCTTAAGATTTGCTCAAGATTTGCTCAAGTTGCCCTCCTGATGGTGACACCTTGCAGCCCATAGTCTAAACGGTGGTTTTAGACCCTATTTAGCTGCTGGCACCTCTGCCCAGCTAAGATCCATCAAGAGCTTTGATGGGAATGGCAGGCAGAGCTCGGGAAAAGCATTTTCTAAGCAACACATTTAGTGAAAATCTGTCGTGCAAATCTTGCCCAGTGAGAAAACTGAACATTGATAATGAAGCAGCTGAGAGTGAAACATGCCTTTAAAGAAAAAAAAAAGGGGGGGAAAAAAAAGGAAAAAATAAAGAACAAAATGAGTAATAAAGAAAGGACAAGTCCATTCTGAAGAGGTGAAGTACTAAATCACACAGCCTTCCTGTTCGCTTATGACCTGCGAACCCAGCAGGACTAAGAGTGTAATACCACCAGTATAAAAGCACAAGAAAACTTTTCCTGGGTTACTCCAAGTTTTCCTGGTGAAAATTCTCACTCTGGTTTCTCCATCACCTTGATTTGCTCAGTAGTTAACCTTACCTCGAGCGGAAGATCCGTGACCGTGAATAAGGGCCGTGCCCTCAAACCAGAAGGAAATCTTACGGCTCTCATAAACACCAAACCGGCCAGCAAGTACATGCCAAGTGTCCCTCAGCAGTCCTTCTAGGTCTGCCAAGGCAAATCCAGCTGGAATCTCCATCCATCAGCTGGGTAACAAAAAAAAATAATAATCTGCCCACACCCTTTTCCTAGATCCCCTGTCACTTTTCATGAATCATGGCATTCAAAGCCCCCATGGTCTCACCTCCCATATAGCTCAACCCGTTATATTTCAGCACCATAAGTATGATATTCAGATGTAGCTCCCGACCGTAACTCAACAGTTGGACTTGACTAAAACATTGCTTCCAGAAAGGCATCTGCTCTTAATTTAAAGGTATCCGGGGATGAAGAACTTGGGTAGCCTACTGACTAATTACTCTCAGTGGTAACCACAAGCCTGGGTGGTTTGGCTCTGCTTTGCAGCCATGGGAAGGGCATTTTTTGCTAGATTAAAGAGACCTTTTGCATCAGGCATTTTTCTCCGTAAGCAATTCTTCTCCAGTCACCTCTCCATCTCCTTTTCTGATAAGCCAACCAGAACAAGCTTTCTGAGCCTGTCATGCTAAGGCTTTCTCTTCACTCTTCAGATAATTTCTGTAGCCCTTTTTTCCATGCCCTTTCTCATTTTTCAGTATCTTCTTTAAAGCAGCAATGTGGCTTTCTCAGTGTCTAGCAACAGCCTATCTCTGCATTCACAGAGAGACAACCTCTCTGGTTTAAGTTATGCCGCCTGGTTAGAAATGACAAGAAAAGAGCCCGGAGTTTTTATAAAGGTAAAGAAATTAGGATGTTTTCATCTTTCCTTTTTGAAATTTTCATTTGTTCCTTCCTGTTTACAGTAAAAAATTGTAATAAAAATTTGACCACAGAATCTGTATTTGGGGAAACTTGTATATCTGGGGGGTGTGTTGTTTTTCACTTTCCTTTTCTGAAAAGAGTGGGAAAGTTTCAGAAATGTTTCAAAAACATTTCCTGCAGATTTTTTTTTCTTTCCACCTAGCTATACCTGTCAAGTAAATAGGACCAGGAACACCCACTGGCACTGGCCCACAGTTACCCACACCATTGTTAGCAAAGTCTTTGCCATGGCCTTTGCCCTTGACCAACCAACAGTTGAGCTTCTCAACAAGCAATTGGGCTTCCCAAGATCTAAGTCCTACTGGAAGACATGACCAGCGTAAGCAAGGGTTGCTTGCCCACAGCAGCATTGATCCTGGACTGCAGGGATCTCCGACCCTTCCCCTGCCTCTGGCCCCCAAGAAAAGTTGGCTAATTAACAGAAAAGCCAAAGTGCAGTATTGTTGGGTCGTGGAGAGAAATGAAAGGTGTTGCTCAGGTAGGGACTGCTGTGGATGTGTTAGGTGAGCTATAATGCCTCACAAGCGTGGCTTTCTTTTCAGGGCCCCAATACAGCCACCCTGACCAGGTCCAGGGCAGACCAGGACCACCCTGGCTTTGAAGCAATGCACATCCCGCAGAATACTGGAAGTGCGACCTGACATCGTTTTGGGACACAGCCAACATGAAAGGTCACCAGAGGCCAAGGAGCGCTGGGTTTCATGGGCAGAGCTTTGCACCATCCTGTTCTGCAGCCAAACCAAAACCCACAGAGTGCATAGGAGTGAGTGTCCCACCTCTTCTTCAGCAATGCCAAAGAAAGAATACAAAATCAGGGCAAGGACAGAGCAACGCTTCCCCAACAGCCTCTTCCAGCCTCTAGCAAGATGCTGCCACGTGACATCCTGAGCTGGATGAGCTGGTTTCATGTTTAATGGCCCTTGACAGACTGTTTTTCCTCCACCCAGCTATCCCGTTGCTTTTTTGAACGTGCATGAACCTCTAGCTGGGCTGGAGTTCAGCTTGCTGGGTTTGATCCCGCGCCCTGGTGTCACGAGGCCAAGCTTCTTGCAGACGTTAGGTTTGAGGACGCAGTGGGGGCCAGAGGATCCCTATCAGCCTTACCCGCCACTGAACTCCTGCTGACACCGAAAGGAGCCGGCCAGACTCCCCGGGATGCTGAGCGCAGGGGAACTGTGCAGGCCACGTCCCAAATAAACAGGAGGGAAAAGGCAGAAATTGGTCTCATTGTAAAAAATGAGAGGGGGAAGTAAGGGGCAAAGTGAGAAGGGAAACGTCTGATTCATTATGCGCTTGTTTTGCTTCTGTCTTCTCCAAGGAGGAAGAGGATGGAGCGCTGTTGAAGACAAAGACAGAGACAGAAGGATGTTTCCTGGCCCGGCCTGGGAGAGGATCAGATAATGGGCAGATAACAATAGAAATGATGACTGAGACGAAACCACAGCCACTCGCAGGGCAGAGAGAGCAGCCGGCCCCGCCACGGGCAGCCGGAGGCTGAAGAGGAAGAGGTGAGAGCACAAACAGCTTCGGTGCATGAGCTGGCTGGTCCAGGTAGGACCTCTGCAAGCCGAGACCCTCCAGGACTGCTGCACCCTATTGCATGAGTTCTCCCACATTTTTATTTGGGGTCTGAGGACACAACAGCAAATTCAAACCATAGATGTGGCTGGGGATGGGCAGTAACCATTTACCATGAGTATTTCTGCCCACCATAGTTCATGTTTCTACTCTTGCTTCCCCTTCATCAGCACTTCAGAACTGCCACCTAAGCACTCTGTTTGAGCCCAGGTCTGTTGAGTCCCCATCACTGTGGGATTTCCACTAATCTGATGTGTCCCATCTTGCACAAAGGAGCAATAAATCAAACTAACTCTGAAGGTCTTCTCAGAAAGATCTGTTTTGGTTTCTCCATTGCAAGTAAAACATGCTGTGGTCTTCACACATCCCCAGGGCCAACATGCAAACATAGTCATCTGGGGTATGCAAACACTGATGCAAAAGTACTGGTAGGCAAATGCCATAGTCCCAGGCTGAAGCCTGTTGGGTATGGATGAAAAGTGCTGTTGTTCATGTCTGAATTAGCAGTAGAGAGGACACACTATCACATAATTTCCAACACCATACCTCAATGGAAACTACTGCAAGATGCCTATGTACGTACCACTCACCTTCTCCTCTGAAGAAAGCGTGTTGTGTGTGAGTACTCCTGCAGCTGGAGAGCCATGTCCATCACACCCTAGACAATGGCCCAGAGGATGATGCTCACACGTGTGCAGACAGCTTGCCTGGGGTCCATATGTGCAGTTCACTGCAAGTTCCTCTTGTCTCAAGGATAAACTCTGAAGGGATGCAAATGGGTCCTGAGAAGCTTTTTCAAGCTCCACAGACTCTTCCTATGTATCACAGAAAAGCCTTGAGTCTGACTCTAGCTATTAAAGAGGAGTTCAGGAGTCTGTAGCAAGAGATGTGATTGCTTATCCTTCAACATCGAGCAAGCCTGCTGGGCTGACACCAGAGCTGCCTAGCCGCTGGGGTGACAGATGTGCAGCAGACTCCAACCCAGAGCCACACAATACAGCCCCTTGCCTGGGGTGAGTCACTCCGTAGTTGAACCTAAAGTCCAAAATCAATGCCATCCTCTGCTTGTTCACACTGGGAACAGGCACTAGTGAAACAGCCAAAGTACGAACCATACCAGGTTCTTCTTGATAACACATTAATTATTATGTGGCTTCTACAAATGGTTATACATACTTTATGAGGATGTATCCCAGCTGCAGCTTCTTTACCAGCCTACTGGCCTTGAGTGAAGCAAAATAGGAAATAAACACGTTCATTATAAGCAATGGAAACCCAAGCTGGCACATGTGCCTGCAAACATCTTCTGATCCTACCTCTGTGCACGGAGTCAGGTGGAAAGGATAAGGCGGACATCCCATCAAGGAAGGAGCAGAGACCATCTGATGGAGTCCATGCCCCCCGCACACCAGAGACTGCTCGAAGAAGGAGTTACAGAGGACTTGAAAATGCTGGTGCTGCTGATTTTGGCCAAAGGATGGCTGCACAGCAGGGTTGCCATATGGGTTGGGGTAGCCGAGCAAAACCAGGCCGTAGTACTTAAGGATGATGCTCAGGTATGGCTCCAGATGGCCTGTGCCCTGCGTTGATAACCTCATTGCTGCTCTTACTAGTGCTGGATAGGCTGAATCTAACATGCTTTATCCTACCTGGCCATATACCTCATGCTGCTCTATTAACATAAATTCAATGTGCTTCTCTCTTCCCACGTAGCAGCTGAAGTGACTCTGTCCCTGTTGCTATAATGGAGACGGATCCTGAGGGTTTAAACCTCGGGAAGCAAAGTCTATGAGGCCACATTGTCATATTATTACTTCATGCAGATAGCTTCATTTGACCTTCCCATTCAACCCCAGAAATTTTTTAAGCCTTGGCTTAAATTTGCTGCTTAAGGGTGCTAAGTTGCTGGCTGTTTTTTGAAAATAGTTTTCTAGAGATGCGAAAAAAACTGAGGGAAAGCCATAGTGGGACCTCAACTAGTAGATCAGCCAGTGAAATCTGCCCAAGAAAGTGCTGTTAGGGATGACCCACACTACAGGACAAGTCTGGGCTCACCCTGCCACCAGCAGCCAGGACAGTCCAGCTACAGAAAGCCAGGTCTGCACCTTCTGGAGCTTGCAGAAGAAACCAGAGAGGACATTTATCCTGACAAGCGAGTACTTTGGTTAAAAATATTGTCTGAAAGGGGAGAGCAAAAATTATGTTCGTTACATTGCTGGCTGCAAATAGACTGCTCAGCTCAGACTGGTAGCCCCCCTCCACCACCCAGCCAGCCCTCCCTCCCCGCTCCGTGCAGGAGAAGGGCTCCTATCTCCTGAGAATCCCGATAAACCCTCCTCTCGCGCCCTCCCCTTCCCCCCCTGAAATAAAAGTGAGCTGTCTTAGTGCTAGGATGCAGAAACCACTTCCAAGCCAGCATTACATCAACATTGCAGCTGATAAAGGGATGCACAATGGAGTGTTAGACTAATAGAAAAACACAGCTCAGATAAGGCAGGCTCCTGATAGCCTGGGCTGATGTAAAATGCCATTGTCTCCCTTTCTGTCAGCTGAGTCACGGAGTGATAGGGAATTCCAGTGGCAACGGGCAAGTCAGGGGTCAGAAACCACAAACCCTGGGCAATGCAAATCCCCCAGTGTAGGCACTGGTGGGCAGATGGAGTTGGGGTGGGAGGATGTGGCCGGGGGTGCAGGTGGTGGCAAATGCCCCACAGTTGCAGGGACGGAGAGCAAGGACAAAGGATGGAAAGGGTCCAGGTTGCAACGCTATGCCAGGTTCTGTGTGCAAGGATGTACCCAGCACAGATCCTTCAGCACCATCAGTCCTGGCATGGGACCCATCGATTTTAGTGGCTTTTCCTTGCTGTTTCACCTCCCTCCCACTACCTCATCCATCTCCTGTGTTTTCCCGAGGTACTCTGAAGTCAGCTGGAGAATGCAGGGGAGGCGATGCTGAGGGCACTGCCCTGGGTAACTGCAGTCCCCCAAGTTCTTTTGGGTCAAGATCATCTCTTCCATGGGGCTTGAACAGCACCAGGCACAAAAGGGGCTGAATCTCGTCTCAAGTCACCATCGCACACTAGTCCGAATGATAAGGTGGGAGAGGCACAGAGAAGGATGCCATGCCCACACCCACCCGGGTACCCGGAGCCAGAGGAGGATGTTTGTCTCCATCCCTCCTGTGAATGGGAACTCCCAAAACCTGCCAAGGGCTGCGATTAGTCCCTGGGCCGGCGAGTGAGGGTGTTTTTCCCTCTATGGGCTCTGCTCTCATTTTCCTGTACTGCTCTTTGATCTCCTCTCACACGGCCCCAGCCCGTGAGGCTGCCCCAAAGGAGGAACTCCAGATTATGTGACAGGGTTATGTCATTTTTCCAGCAGACGTGCTGGCCTGGCTTTCAGTTGAAAGGGCTTTTTTTAGTGCCGGCACTGCAGTCATTGGCCAGACAGGTCCTAGAGAAACCCTGCGGAGGGGATGCTGCAAAGACCTCGTGCCCTAGCGAAAATCTAGGCCTGCCAGATGGGACCTAAACAGGCTGAGGAACCAGCCCTGGTCATTCTCTCTGTGTTCGCCCACACCTCCATGGGAATCCGAGGGGTTCAGAGCCTGCCACAAGCCATCTGGTGCAAGACTAGCCCTGGCTGAAGCCCCACTGTGAAGGCAGACCATGGGTTTTACATTGGGGAATGGGTGCTGCCTCCTACCCAAGTCTTTGGAGGTGGAGCAGAGCTACAAGAACATAGCACATTACAGGGGTAGAAAACATGAAACTCCAGTGATGGAGAAACAAATCTGGCTTAAAATCTTCATAGATTGCCCTTCTGTTTCATCAGAAGTGGAAACTTTCACTGAAAAGTAAACAAATCTTTGTTTTCAATAAAGCTTTCCTATGTATTTTTCTTCTGAAAAACTTCTGATTAAAACCTCTGTCTTCTCCCCAGACTAGTGGGCTTTCCTACCAGTTTAGACATTTGCGGACCACTTCTTCTTTGGGCAAAACCCAAAAGGTTGAAAAGTGCAAAAAAAGGAGGATGATTGTGAAGAAGCCAAGATTCCCAGGCAAAGCTGCTGAAGGTGGAAGATCGTGGAGGAGACCCTGTCACATAAGGATCTCTGACCCTTGCATCTTGATCCTATCTATACTCTCTTTGTTTCAATAAAATGACGCTGACCAACTGAAGGAGCCCCCCATGTCAGTCCCACTACAAACTCTTGTGCGTGTGGAAAGACCTAGCCTGAACCTGGCTTCTGATGCCAGCTAGATGGATGGAGGGTACTTTCTTGTCATAGTGCTTGGCTTTGGTACTTAGGTCTACAAGGAAGGACAAAAGGTCCTCTCCATTTGGGAGAGGGATGGAGGTTCAAGCACCCCTTGCTCATCAGGACTGCTGGGGGAACAGTTTGTGACCTGGTTGCACTGCTTTGTAGAGGTGTGCTTGTGAAGGACCAAGACAATTTTCCAGAAGGTGCTCCCAAAGTGCTAAAGACTTCTGAGTCAATCAAGATGAAGTAGTATTTCAGAGGTTGAACCGCACTCCCTCAAAACTCAATATCCTCCTGGAGGTTCCCATCCCCTGGAGGTTCCTACCTCTTGTCTATTGCTGACTGAGGCGAACATGGGCCACAGTCTGCACGCATTGGCATGAATCAGGGCTTGTGGTCTGCCAGTGCTGGTCACCTCCAGGACAGAGCAGGAGAACAGGTCTGGCTTTATATGGAAACTTCAGGGAGATTTTCACTATCTGCTCTGGGACACCACCAGGGCAGTGGACTAACAATTCTGCTCCCTTGGGGAAATCTTTAATGACCACAGATTTTGCAGGAAATTTTCCATGAAGAAAGGACATACAATTAAAACAATCACCCCTCTGGAAAGAAAGAGTCCTTGGAACAGCCACTCTTTTCCAGAAGAAACTGTGCCACCTTTGACTCAAGACTACTTGAAGAAGAAGGGCTATGCAGTGCCAAACTGCAGCCCAGAAGAGGAAGGTGTTTTCCTGCGACACCTTTCTTTGTTGAAATGATCAAAGCTGCCTGAGGGCTCAAACTACAGTTGGTACAACCTCACTGCTGTGCTGTTTGCCTCCCCTAATCTCATCCGTTCTTAGCTCTGGATTTGAAAGGTAGAAGCTGTGTTCACTGCAGATGTGGTTAAGGACTAAGGAACAGTCTTCAGAGACCCAGCGAGAGGGGATGTGGTGGAGATTCTGGATTTCAGGAAAGAGAACAGCCTGGATCTGGTCTCAAATTCCTGCAGATGCCCAGTGCTGTGTTTTGGAAA
>NW_009628425.1:20364-26389 GCF_000690535.1 Cariama cristata | reverse complement strand
AGGAATAGTTACAAAACACAAGAATCTCCAAACCAGATCCTCAAAGATCTTTTGAAATCAATGGGATTTCCTTATGGATATGCCTGTGGGGGTACCTGCTCTCATGAAAAACCCTTTACCTCCCACAATACAAAACCCATAGGTAGAACTTCTTTATCTGCAGAGAAATGCATAGTGGTTATCCTCCTGCAAAGACCTTGGATAGGATTCAACTGAAAGATTCAGGAACCTAAATTTAGGGCTTAAGATGTTTGTCCTCACTGACGATTCACTAGAGCAGCCAAGATGCCCACATGGGGCTGGAAGGCAATGGAAATACAAGTGACTTACGCCCTTCTGTCCAGCAACTGGGGATTAAGTGGGGATATCCTAGGGCTGACCTAAACCTGGTGTCTGGATTAGCGTGAATTAATCTGCTCCTCTGCCTTCATGGACGGGATCTCCAGTGATTATTATCGGAGCTCAGACACCCAGAGCCTATGGAGATCCCTCCAATGTATGTACCCAGCGCAGGTGTCTGATCTTGCAAGCTGATTCCCTCACACCATCCCCTTCTGCTGGCACAGGGAGGCCTCAAACTAAGCAGAAAGTTGCTCCTATCGATTTTAAATATAGTGTTTTAACCATGGACCTTTGCTCAATGAAGGTTTGGCTTCTTCCTTTTTTATCTTTTCCCTCCAGATATACTTGTGTGTATCTGCAGAGCATGCCTCCACATCAGCGTAAGGCTTACAGGCCACGAAAGAGCTCAGACCATCACCTACGTCGGTGACCTACTGGTCACCTACTCCCACTGTAGACCTGTTTACATGGAAAAAAACCCACTGCTGGATCTTATTTTGAAACCAGCTCCAAAACCATTTAAATAATGCATGTGTTGGGAGAGGAGCTATGAGGATAAGCCCTGGAGAGTGCAGCCGGGCTGTCACAGATGGTTTAGATCCTGAGAGCCAGGATCCCACCCATAAGGTCACCTTTTTTCAAGAGAGACAGAGACTGCTGAGTTTCTACTGAGGAAGAAAAATATAGTCTGGCACTCAACCCTTGAAAGGTTTCCGGGCCCTGGATTAGATGACCTCAGTATGCCTTTTTCATATCTGCTACCACAGATATAGGCCTAGCTTGAGTCCACTGGGATTTATTTTTTTTTAATGGAGACAGTCAATTTGTTTAGCTATTATTATTATTATTATTATTATTGTTACACTTTTCCATGGAAATGTGCTTGTTTCAGTGAATCCTGTAAAAATTGTCAGTGTTGGATGGAATTTCTACTCAAAATTATCATGTTTCTCATTCTATAGGTTTGAAGACCTTCGCAGTTCATATGAGGCATTTAATTCTTAGTTTCTCAGAACAGGTATCAACTTTTACTCTTTGGACATCTCATTTTAATGTTCCTCCACGACCACCCAGGGTTAGGCACAAGGGTCTACTGCTTTGTGAATAAATGGCCAGAGAACAGCTTCCCCACCTGAAAACGGTCTCCAGATTTGACAGTCCTGCACAAACCCTTTTTGTTTTGCCCATCCTGAAATAAAATAAAAAGGAAACATGCACTCTGTCAAAAAGCAGCAGCTCTTATTAGATCTCCTATCCCAACGCTCTTGACAGTAGTGTTTTCTCATCTTTCTTGCTTTTTTCCATGTTAGCTGTGGGGCAGAGGAACTGACCGATTCCAATCCCCCACTTGCCTGCAAGACAGGTTGTTGTTTGTTGCTTATGACCAAATGTTAAAGCATCTCGGCTCCCTCCCCCAAACCCCTCATAGCTCAGTGGTCCTGACATCCTGTGCAACACCACATCCTCTGAAGGAGCCACGGAAAGGGAGGACAACTGTGGCTTGGAACAAACTGTGGTGCGATCCCAGCTTCCCTCCTCAAGGATTAAAAACAGTTCAGACACGAATATTTAAGACACCCTTCAGCTATGTAGTGCTATCCTCAGTTTGGTATAAGTCAGCTTCTTTTCACCTGCATCCTTTTCAGTATTCTCAGAGCTGGTCCAGTCTCTATCAAAGTCAATGGAAAGTCTTCAACAGAGCAAAGGTATCGTTGCTTGCAGGTGGTGCCTTTTCATGACTGCTGCTTGCATATGTGTGAATACAGCATCCGTTAGGATGCTCTGTAACGGTAGAAGATTTCCATATTATTTATTACGAAAGCTGGAATTGCTGCCCTTATGGAAAACAGGCTGACTTAAAAAGCTGACTTCATCTTGGAAGTGATCAGCTTGGCATGCCTTAAAAACATCTCCTTGTCATACAGCACCAAATACATTCTCCTGCCCTGAGATGAAACTGTAAAGTGATTGGAGTCAAATCTTCCCAAAGCCATTATCGAATGTCTTGGCCCATCTCAAGAAATTGATTTTCCTGAAGTAGACACCTCCCAGTCTGAGCATCGCTACTGCCAGCCTCTTGAGAGAAGCTATGGGGTTAGGAGAGATGTCAGCAACCAGAAATCCACTTTTTGCCCTGATACACCAAATTGGGGCTAGCAGAAATCCTCCATGCAGCAACCATTGCCACTAAAAATACACTCTCGTGAAAGACGATTTGCAAGTATGACAATGTCCTATCTGAAGGCAAGCAAATTGAAAGTTCCAGGGTGTTTCAGTCTGTTTTGCTTTTCAGGGAAGGAAAGGAGTTTCATTTTCAATCAATAACTTTATGTCAAAGTTTGGAATTGCAAAGACAACTTGTGGCTTGAATTCAGTTTGAAACTGCCCTGAGAGAAAAGGAAATTTTGCAGTCAAAGAAATTCTAAATCAGGTGTATTCAGTTCATAAATGTATTTTGAAGAAAAGCAATGACTCTCAGAGTGCATCCTTTCATGAGTGCAGAAGGGGATATACGCTCTTTGGAGATATTGCTGCTGAATTCCCCTTTTTTGGTCTGACACATTCCTCCCCCACCACGCCAAGATCCATGGGGGACACGGTGGGACAGGACAGCTACAACAGCAGTTTGGGTGTTGGGGCTTGTTTCCATCACCCCAACTGCAATATCATCCTCTTCTTCTTGCGTTGCCAATGGGAAAGGGTCCCGGAACTGGAGGTCCTGGCACAGAACGAGACTGGGGTGAGCATGCAAAAGGGGGGGATGAGGATGGAAAGAGCAAGGGGAGAGGTGAGCTGTATCGATTGGTGTGTGAAAGGCCTCCCGGGAGCCCCGTTGCTGAGAGACAGCTCTGGGAGATGCAAGGCTGGAATTAATAACTGCTCCATTGGGGCCCTGTTTGCTCTCCTTGCCCAGAGCCAGAGGACTTTGGTCACAGCTTATCACCCAGCCGAAAGCCCCAGGAATGCAGTCACAGGCAAATGTGCATGTTCACACGACATCTATTAATCAAACGGTTCCCCCACCCTTTAACCCTTTACACGTCAGGGAGGGGGGAGGAGGTGAGCATAGCTCTGCTTTGTCTAAAATCAGGGTCCCGGGAGTCTCTTTAGAGCAACGGGAGATAGGGGTAAGTGTCCTGTGAACTTTGGTTAAGATATCGTCCCCTTCCTCTGCATCCAGGGATTTTCTAAAATTATATCCCCCAGCCCCTTCAAAATGCTTAGGGAATAGATTTTGGTACCTGCATCAGAAGACATCCCTTTTCAGTGGGAGCAAAGCATCTAACCACCTTAAAATGCCTTGAAAGTCCCAATCATTGGTCCTAAAAAACGATCCCAGATTTTTCTTCCTCTTCACTCTGTTTCAAATTTCAGGCGCTGTTTGCACTCACACCATGGCGGTTGTTCTACAGCTTCCCTGAGCCGCCTGTGGCTACAGTTCCTCTGCTGCTGTACACATCTGTAACGGGAGGATCTCTGCTCTGAAGAGCACAGAGATAACCACACACTCCTTCTCCCCAGCTTTGACCTGGGGATGCAAAACATCACAGGCAAACATCTCTGCTGCAGCCTACAGCAGGCAGGATTTACCCCAACTTCGTGTCTCCATGGTAAGACCAACCATGAATGAATTCACCTGATGAATTAAAAGTTGCAAACTGGCCAGGATGGACACTGCTTCATTGGTTACCTTAAGATGTCACCTCATCCTTGCCAACTCCCTGATATCCACAGGTTGGATCAACAAGTCAATCAAACACAGACAGACACCAAAGAGACACTTCAGGAAGGCACCAGGGATGCTCCAGTGCTGCAAGGTACATGTGAGCCTGGGAAATATCAGCTGAGCATTGGAAGATGTCTCCTACAGAGGAGTGAGGCTCTGGAATGATCTCTCAGGAGGAGCAGATGGGAGAAGAAGCCCACCCAACCTACAGATAGACTCTGGGCAGCTTCTGGTGTGGTGAGCTGGAGTGGCGGCTGATGTTGCTCCTCCCTGTCCTCTGTCCCCTGTTTCTGGATAAACAGTGCTCAGCGATAAGGTGCCCATTTGTAAAAAGGGTGGGGACCGAGCAGCCTAAAGAAGTGTAGTCAGGTCCCCATCACCTGAAGTTTTCCACCCAGATTGGCATCTCCTCCCCCAGTGCCACCACCAGCAGCCATGTTGGGGGACAGGGTAAGGCTGTGGCTTTTGCCACAGGCCAGATCGGACTCGATGAAGCGGTGGATGACTTTGAGCCTTCCCACACCAAGAAGGAAGAAGGACAGATTTTTGTGTGTCATGTCTTGAGAAGTCTTTAGCCCTGGGTCCTGTCCTGTTTACCTCGTGTCAAGAGGACCAGCATGAGATGAAGAAGGGGCTTGAATGAAGATAGAAAGCATCACCCTAGAGGTGGGATTTGGCATAATTTTACCTGCATTTGGGTTCCTAGTCTAATTAATGAAATCTCCCAGGCTTGGCTCCCAGGCTCTCACAAGCCAACAACTCCCTTCTTGTCAGGGCAGGTTTCACCTGTTAAGAACAATGAAGGAGACAAATGACACTGTTAGTAGCTGGCATTTAAGGTGCGCAAAATTTGGGGTTCTTCTGGCTGTCAACAAACCAAGCACATCTTTTAGGGTTGAATCAGTTCATTTTTGAAGCGTCACCACACTTCAGTCTCTGTTTTGAGCCTTGAAAAATTCCCCCTCAGATCCAACTGTGCCTAAAAACCTGGATTCCTTTTGAATGAAACCAACTCAAAAGATGCACTACGGCTGCTAATGGGTCTTCTCATCTATGGGGCCAGAGCAGGGCTGGCCCAGAGTTTTTTTTGAAATGGGTGCAGTGTGGACATCATGTGCTCAAGACCAACCATTTGGCTGTGTTGACCTACTCCTAAATGGCCACCCCACTGGCTAATGTAGTCTTTCTTCTTGCTCTTCCACAACCTATTGCACAGGCCTTGCCACATTGTCTATTACCCAAAGCAAAGGGATCTAATGGGGCCCCACAAGAAAGACAAGCATTAATAAGGACTAACTCCTTTATGGGATCCCGTTCCTTATTCCTGATGAATCAATGCACAGAGAGAAAGAGATATGAACAGAAAAAAAAAAAAAAAAAAATAAATGCATTGTGAATTCTACAGTCCAAACATCCTCCAGCAAAGCAGGTATTAAGAGAGGGGAAAAAAAAAAAAAACAACACCAAGCAACTTGACATTTCTAACTGTAAATAATTATTCACCCAAACCCTAGCGATAAGCACATGACTCTGTCCATGCAGATTAGGACCCTGCCAAGAAGAAAACCCTTCTTGCTTTCCGTCTTCCCATCAAAGGCCGTATTGTTCCCAAAGAGTTAACAGCAAAGCAGGTCCGCAATTACCCGGGAATAATGGGGTGTGATTGGGGCACTAAAGAGCTGGAATTGATTTTTTTCAGGCTTTCAGCCTTAGAAGCCCCTCCCTGACTTCCTGGTAACTCATGACTAGCAGGGTCAATAGAACAGAAATCCTTCTAAAGGGCCAATCTGTATTTGAATTATTTAAACAATGTAGTACAGCCAAGTTAAATGGGGCTTATCAAACATTACACCTCTTAAAGCACAATTGGAGACAGAAGGATATTAACTGCTGAATGCTCCACCGATGGCCCCAGAGAGGGGAGGCGAGAAAAAAGAGGGGAGAAAGAAGGAAACA
>NW_009628425.1:906-20333 GCF_000690535.1 Cariama cristata | reverse complement strand
AAGGGGAGGGGGGGGGGGGGGGGGACAAGGCAGGTTGATTTGTACAAGGGGAGGAGCAGGTGTCTGCTGTGGGGTCTGGCCTGAGATGGTCTCTTCTTCCTTTTGGAGACCCCCCATGCTTAACCAAACCAGAGTTGGCTTTACCATCCTGACCCAAGGGAATTAAAAACCCAGACTTGGGGTATTTGAGTGCTTAATCCCCCCGCCCAAGATGAGAGGAGCGAGGGATATGGCATAAGAGAATACGGGTCTTTTTTTTTGCCTTTCCCGAAGGAAATGCAGGCAGAGGTTGTTTCCATGTCGCGATAGGCTGTGGGTTATTACCCCTATGCACAGCTCGGGATGTGCACTTTGCCCAGAAAGGGCTGAGACACGGAGCAGTCCATAGGACGCTGCAGAAAAAGGAACAGGAAGATACAAAACATAATAATAGCAGAATTTTCCTCCAAATTTTGGAGCCAAACAAAAAACTGTCATCTACTGAGAGGAGCCAAGGACAACTAGGGAAAATCCAACTTGCCAAGCAGACCCAAAAGACGGCTGTGAATATTTTTTCCCATAAAAGCATTGAGCTTGTTTAGGTTTGGGAGATCAGAATTTGTCCAGGAAAACAACTCTTGACTTTCTTACACAGGTGAAAGCAAACAAGAATCCACCTGGATATTTTTCTGGACATTTATCCTGCTTTAACCTCAATTTCTGGTGACCAGCTGTGTATCGGGAAGCTCAGAGGGTCCCTGGTAGGATATAGGGGGTAAATAGTTCACAGGTAATTCATGCACTGACATTTTCACATGACTTATTTGACCTGGAGCAAAAAACAAATATGTTTGCAAGTAAGAAAGCGTGATCTGCCAACAAACTGCACAAACTGGCCCCAAAAGAGCCTGAATTCACTAGATGATGTATGGAAGGGTGAGAAATAATTCAGCCACACACAGCCGTGCAGTAAGGATATAGGGGAAAAGGGTTTGTGAATTATTCACAGACCAAAAACGTATAAATATTGGTGAACTGAGCCACAAAGGTTTTACCAGAAAGCCTTGAGTTTAAAGCAAAGGAGAAAAGAGAGGAAAAAACCGCAGATTAACAACACTGTCTTAAGGACCCACATCCTTCATTAACACAGCTACTGTGCTGTCTCTGAGCTAATTAACCCTGTTAATTAATAGCAATTCAGGCTGTTTTCTCTGTGTTGTGTGCACAGGGGTACCAGTTCCGCGGGAGCTGATTTTGGGGGGGGGGGGCTTTGTCCACCCCTGGGCTGAGCTGCCATGCCCGGGCTGAACGGCAGCGGGTTGGGGACGTGCAGTCGGCCAGGAAAACCCAGAGGGAAACATTTCCTGCTGTGAAAGGCTCTCCCATCCAAACTGGAACATTTCAGGAGACGTTGCTGATTTCACTGAGGCTGTGTTGTGTTTTTTTTTTTTTAAAAAAAAAAGAAAAAAAAGAAAAATAATGAGGGGAAAGAGAGGAAAGTTTTCCTGACTCTGTTCCATCCTTTTTATCAGAAGTTAGGAATATAAGAAGGTGCCTTGCGGCTCAAATCCAGCCCACTGCTATCTCAGTATTTGACATTATTTGTCATTTGGGGAAGAATTTCAAAATGTTTAGATTTCATTATGGTTCAAAATGAAGCCCCAAACTCAACCCTTCCTCCCCCTCCTCACCAAGCAGTGTTTGCCATCCTTCCGCAGCCGCACTTTTAGGACCATCATTTGCTGCAAACTCAAACGGGTTTTGAGGGCCAATATCTGTAACCTCCAGCTCAAACAAAACTGGGCGCTGGGTTTGCTCACTCGGCTGTGAAAGATCCAGCCCCAGGCACACTCTGCCTTCCCATACGTTGGGGGGGTCCTGTCCCCGCTGGCTCTGGACGTCACATCTCCAGTGAGTTCTTCCACCTTGAACGCCGGACATCTCGGCGAAGGTCACCATCGCCAGCAGCCCCTGCTTTCGCACGCTGCTTTCCCACCCCGTGGCACGGGGCGACGTTGGAAGGGGACGGGATGATCACAATATTGAGAAAGCTCAACCCAAGCAAATGGAGGATTTATAAACTCCTGGCCTAGCCCGCAGGCTGCAAGGTCGCCCCTTATCTGAGTTTGCAGAGGGTTTGCAAAGTGTTGGCAGCCCTCCAAATATGTTTGGGAGTTTTTACTCTAACCTAAGGCTGCCGGACTCCCACATTTGACATTTTCCAAGTGCTGTTAAACAACGAGGCAGTGACCGGGAACAATGTGTGACTATAACAGCCAGCTGGGATAGGGAAAGTCGCTAGCTGAGGCTTTCCAAGAGCTGTAGCAAGTGTGAAGGCTCAGCAGCTTGGCTGCTCGTCCCTCAGGAGCCGTCTTCATCAGGGATGCTGCAGGGTGGAGGGGGAGTGACGTGCAAAGCCAGCGCTCGGCCCTTGAAAGCCTTTTAAAATGCAGCCCAAAGGTGGAATAATGAAGTTTTGCAAAGGGAAAAAGTTGAGGTGCTTTTATCAGAGTTGCTCCTGGAGCATCCCTGCCTGGTTGCCTCTGCTTTGCCTGCAGATGCGGTGCCAGACCCTGCAAGGGATCCCATCCACTGCTGTTTGTCCATGGGGTCTGGGCTGCCACCCCCATTTCACAACGAAATAAGCCAACAAGTAGTTATGGGAATGATTCAGAGTCAGTAAAGGAGCTTGCGGACTTGAACTCAGGTTTCTCAAGGTCTGCATTAACCCCTGCATAGACTGTTCCTCCCCTTTGTGCCTTAATTAATCCATCAACAGCAAGGGCTAATCACAGTTAAAGAGCTGCATTCATTAACAGATGTGCTCAATATTGCACAATAATTTAAATGAGCTGAGGTGCCATAATTCTGAGCTGGGAATATTTCTGTTAATTGGTAGAAAAAAGGAGAAGAGCGGAAATCCACACTGAAGATAGATCAAAATATAAACACGCTCGTTGTTTTATTTCCCCTTTTTCTTCCTTTTATCTGGCTGGAAAACTGACTGTAGAGGACAGGGAGTAAAAGAAAACAAAAGAAAGAGGAAGGAAAACCAAAACACAGAAGTGCTGTTTTCCCTTCTTTTTTTTTCCTCAAGAAAACAAGTCCAGAAAATTCCTTCCAAACTACAGTTTTTCACCTGACAGCTGCCCCCACTTAAAAATATATTTTTTTGAGAGGGCAAATGAAAGGAGAGGAATGGCTGAGGAAAAGCGGGATGTGCTTGAATACAAATTGGATTGGAAGTGTAAAGGGGGTTATTAGTCAGATAGGGAGGATTATTTTACATTTCGACCACCTATAAAACCATGCGTGCGACCGCCTAAATGAAATGTTGGCTTAATCAGCCTGGTCAAAGTCCTCTGGCTACAAGCAAGGCTTGTTGTACTGTGGATTAACAAGGGGAAAAAATTAAGGGATTCTATATACACAGTTTTTCCAGCTTTGGTTAGAAACCCCTGGGTCAGAGTAAAGCTCTGATTTCAAACAAGTGTATTTTGAGTGATCCTGTTTATTCCAAGTGTCTGCTGATGCTTTGACTCCGAGCTATTAATACAAAATAAATAATTTTCACACAAGCTGTTTTCTCCACCGTTGCCAGAAAAACAAAGCAAGGCAGCCACAGAAGCGACATGGGTGAACAGCAGAGAGGGAGCGAGAGGGGGGGGGGCTGGGGGCTGCCATGACTTTCTCGGCTGCTGAATGACACACAGAGCACCGCTGGCAAAGGATGCTGAGCGAGACCGCCTCCGCCAGCATGATGAAGGATGATTTTGCAACACACATGGGGTGCTGGGAGACTCCCAGGGTGTGTTAGACCCTGGGGTTTATGGCATTTAAATCCACTGCTGTTTGAGAGAGTGTGTGACCTGCAATAAAGGTAGTTTAGCCTCGGTGAGTGGTAGATTCGAAAGCTGCCCATTGCAGATCCTGCCAGGTAGATGTGAGCCCAGACAATGCAGATGTGCTGGCACAAGACCCTTCAGTGGGTGCAGATGTATCCAGAGGACTGTACTTCTGTGGGGCTGGGTGTAAATATATTTCTTGGGAAGCAGTATCCCACCACAGTTCTCCCAAGTAGAGATTGCCTTGAGGAGTCTGATTCCCCGTGGTCTGGGACCCATCCAGACTGGATGGGATGTGCTTGGACCCACAGCATTTGGATCCTCAGGGCAGGAGAGCAAGAGGTCAAGAGATAAAGGCAGCGGGTCCCCGCTTAGCTGTGTTCCCAGCAGATGCCAGGGACGAGCTGTGTTTGCACACCTGCAGCCGAGCCCCCTCCCATGCCGATGGTCGTACACTCACAGCTCGCTTACCTTCTCCACCAGCTGCTTTCCCTTTTGCAGGTTAGTCTCTTGAGCTCATGAGGTCTCTGCATCCGAGTACCGGATTTCAGATCTAGTGATGGAGTGAAATGGGACGGATGTTCAAATGGTAGCATGCACTCCAGCAAATGAGGGCCTCAGAGATGGGAAGTAATTTTGCAAAGCCTTTGCAGAGGCCACCTGGCCTCCTTTTGCAGTGTACCTGAAGGACGGCCCTGTTATTTGTCTCCAAAACCCACTTTAAAGTCTCCACCACTTGCTTGCCATGTGCCCTGTAATAAAGGGGCTTCACTAGGGTTTAGAAGTTCAGAAATGATGGGGCATCAGCAAGGCAAGGAGAAGGCGGCTAGTGAAAGTGCAAAGAGATTGCCTCTCAGAATCGCAGCCCTTAACCTACACCCACTTCAGGCACTCGGGTCTGCTCGGGGAAACGGAGAGCTCCGCTCTCTGCTAACACCGTGGTCCCTCCATTGAAATAAGCACCAGCTGGACCAGGAAAGGTTCTCCCACCTTTGCTGGATACAAATTACAGAGGGATGCAGCCTGACCCCGAGGTGTTTCGCATGCTCGGGCTCACACAGGCAGAAGGAAGGATCTTCAAATTTGCCGGACAAAGAACCTGGTGTCGGAGGCTCCCTCCGGAGCAGGCGGGGAATTGATTGCTGCCGAGATGTGGGAGGCGTTCGCTGGAGTCTGAGAGTCTGCAGGGAGAGCAGGCAGCTGGAAAACTCTACCTACCATTCACTTCTGGGTCCTGTAGTTTTGGTGTCAGGTTTTAAGGATCTATTAAACTATGTATTGATCAATCTAGCTAGCTATTATCAGGTTATAAAAAGACACATATTCATTTAAGCTGTAAGATCTCCAAGATGGGACTGTGTCCTACAGAAGGTGAGCATTGCAGGGAGATGTAACATCCCTGTTAAACTACTGGGATGTAAAAGAAGCAAACAAGGCTTTAGATACACAAGTGTTTCTTAAGGAAACAAATTGATTTAAATACGTTTATATATACCAATTCTGGTTCTGGATATCCATCACCTGTAATTTTCTAGAGGCAGGGGGAGCGTACCAGAGGAAAATGACTACAAGCTGACTTTGGTCTCATCTTTTTCCACAGATATCCCCTAATAGCCACTATTTTCAGTTTGGAGGAAGGAGGTATAAACACACTCTATCACTGCCACAAATTATACATTTCAGTTTTCCATGTTTGGCAAAATCAGGGCTCAGCATACCTCTAGTGCAAAGCACAGGCTCGATTTTACTGTCACCCTTGGAGACCCCAGGTAGCTGGACCACTGTGTCTTGATCTCAAACAGAGCACCTGTACACCCCATCATCTGGCTAAATACCAATAAAATCATAAGTGTCCTGCCCAACTTTCCCAGCAGGGCTCGGGATCTGCAGTGTCCTGAAGGAAATCTATGAATAACCCAGACCTGAGGTCCCACCAGGACCAAGGCAGGAGAGCAGAGGGGGCCAGCTGGCTTTCCCCAGACATGAGCTGTAGGCATCTATTAACAATTACCTTTTTGGCTCCACTAAGTGCACTCAGCCTGACTTGGTTTTATTGGCATCACCCATCTCCCAGTAAATGTGATAAGAGAGTCTGATTAGCCGTGGCATTCAGACCGGGCTCTGAGCTAGTCTCCGTCACGGCTGTCTGAAGGCTACTTACCACATGTGCTTTCCACGCCACACTTCCAGGTCCAGCAGGGTCTAATGAAGATTGTCGCTGGACCTCATTATTTACTTTTAGGCAAGCATCAGAATTAAGAACAATTTAGCTGCCCCTTCTTTTCTTTTTTTTTCACCGGGCTCAGTCTAAACATGCACCTCAAGAAGGAGACTTTTTTATTGCCAAGACAACGCATGATAAGGAAAGATCATCTGTCTGCGAGAAAATTACTTCTGTGGGGTTCAGAAAGTGGTCCCAAGGGTCTGATTCCAGCACAGGAACAGCCTCTGGAGAACGTTAATGAATTATAACCCCCATGATAAGGTACTTTCTTTTATAGTTTTTTATTTCATAGCAATAGTCACAGCTTAAAGATAAGAACAACATACATTTTGTTTAACTAGGCTCTTGTTCCTTGGTGTGGGGCTCACTGTGAACTGGCATCCATCAAACTCTTTTGTGATTTACATGAATACCTGATTCTTCTGATAAGGGAAAGTGTAAGTCAACACAGTTCTGTTGTAATTGGGTGTTACCTGTTTAGATACTGAACTGCTATCTCAGCATCAGTTCACAGGCAAGCTCGACTTTACCTTTCCTTGCTAGGTGCAGAGAGAATGCTGCCTGAAAGCATCTTTTCTCTTCAGTCTAGTGGAGGTGGCCACGGGACGGTGTGGATGCTAAAAGCCAATGTGCATTCAAACAGCGGTGGGAAAAAATTACAGAAGAAAAATCCCCAGTTAAACCCAAAGTCTCCATTTCAGGTTTAACACAATCCTTGGCCACAGACTGGTGTAGACTGTGTGGTCTAGCGAAGAGATACTACCATATCCTTATTTTGCTGATGTAATTATTTGTCTTGGCGAGCAGCATTTCATGCTCATAGTATAAAAAAGATACTACTGGTGTGTGTACGACAGCAGCAATCTCTGACCCTCAGCATACCAAGTCTTCTTTGCACGAGATGATAGAAATACTAAGACATCTCAAAGCCTGAGAAGTTTACAACCTAAAAACAAAGCAGAAAGGGAGCCCAGTAAAGGATTTGGTGTCTGCCATGAAGTAGGACTTCTCAGAAGAGATACCATAGCTCCTGTCTTGACCGTTCCACCTTTAATGAGATGCCAGTGTCCCAGGAGACAACTGCTCTACTTCTAACAAAAATAAGAGCAACTAATCTTCCATAACAAGTATAACTAGAAATAAAAAAAGAAAGAAAAGACCGTGAACAGCCTGAATCTCCCACCTGAAGCCTCTGAGGGCCAGAGGATTCAAGAAATGAAATGCAAATCACTGACCAAAAATGCTCATTTTGGATAAGGAATACCCCAGAGGCTGCCCAATGTTTGCTCTTTCTGCCTGACGTCTTTAGGAGAGCTGAGCTCAGGAATCTGAACTGGAGAAGCAGTGTGGAAGTTGGTCATTAGCAGCAAGATGATCTCTTCTGCTTCCATCCCAAGTTTTAATATCAGTCTACAACTTTTTGCGATTTCCCTGGTCGAAGCCAGGGCGCCACCAAACCCCCCGGGAGCTGCAGAGGTGTGAACCGCAGCACAGGGCTGCAGGGATCTCTCAGGAGCTGCGGGTAGAGGGGCCAGGAGACCACCCATCAGTGAGACACAGACTGGGAAGATCCCATACAAGGGCTGTGAAGGGATGTTTGGATGTATCTCCTCCCCAAAAAAAAAACGGAAAGTGAATCTGGGTGATTTGCCAGCTCCTAGCTGGTTTATGCCCAAAGGTCTTTTATTAGGTCAAACTGCCCTCTTGGTGTGAACGCACCGGGCTGCGGTGAAGGTGCAGCAATGCTTTGCCATGAAAGGTCTGCTCATGGCAGGTCTCCTCAAACCACAGTGATACCCCATGCGCTAATCCTACGCCACTGCCCAGATGGGAGGAACATTCCTTCCTGCCAGCACTCAGGACTAGATAAATATGAGGAGCAGAAGGACATACAACCTTCTTCCCAGAAGTGAGATCCAGGTCTACAAAAAGAGTAAGACGCAAAGCCTGATCCCTCCTCAGCCTTCCCAAAGGCTTCTGCTCAATACGAAGCCTTGGTTGAGCTCCTCTCATCCAAGTGTTGAGTTCCAGGGTTCAGTAGGTCACACACCACTTAAAACATCGTCTTGGCCATGCTTGACCAAGACCCCTCTCTGTGGAGGTAGCTGTGGATTGGGAGGGCACTTCTTGGCAAGTGGAGATCAAGGTTTTGTTGGCCTCAGGTGTCCTCAGAGGCTGGGAATATTTAATACTGAGAGAGATCTGGAAAAATGCTCCAGCCTATGTAGTTGAAAAGGCAGCTTGTTGTATTGGCTTGCTTTTATGAGTTTAAAAGAATTTCTTGGCCACTACACTATTAGGAGGCAGGGATTTTATGGTGGTATAGAGAAAGACAGATATATAGATATGTATGTGTATAAATTGCTACATATACTTTTAGGACAGGAGAGCTGAGGTTTAAGAGGCTATTTCTTGGCTTACTCTAATTCTCTCACTAGACGTTTTCCTTCACACTAAGTGAAATTCTGACTGAAATAAAGAATCAGTTTTCCTCTTATCTGCTGTTTCTGTTATCTAACTCCAAGGCAAAGGCTGGGAGCTGAGAGACAGCCAGGGCATACCATTTTACAGCTCACCTTCCCACCCTTCCCCTGGGCTTGCATCAAATGCCCAGAAGATTTGTTAAAAAACAGCCGGTCATTCTCAGCCCAACCATACAGTGGAGAAACCACAAAATAGGTTGCTTTGCTGGATACCTTGATTTATTTTTTAGGGGGGGACCTCAGCTCCCTCCCTGACTCCACCACCGACTTACTGCTTAGCCCTGGGCAAGTCCCTCCGCTTATTTTCACCTCTTTCTCTCCTTTCAGCAATGTCTCTATCTTGGTTATAGAGTTTGCCAGTTTTGGAGGGGGCAAAGTATGCTTATCCAGCACCCAACACAACCAAGGCTCTTACTTCCAACTGAACATCTTCATGCCATGGTAAGAACAATACTCATGCCCAATTAAGGTAACCCTTAATTAAGAAGCTTCTTTTATCCTTGGATTTTTCATTAGTGTCTTGTCCCAGAGTTATTCACTTACATTTCTCCAGGTTGTCTCCAAGTCCTCTCTTGTTTCAGAGTATCACAAGCCTCTTCCATGCTTCTTGTTTGTGTATCCCAGCCTTTGCACAGAGGTGTTTAATGCCCTTGAAACCAAATTAGCTACTGTTCATCTTACTCACAGGCAGGCTCCTTAGACATATCCTTAATTTAGGGTTCTTGCAGCCCACCTCCTTGCAACATCCTGCTGTCTCCGCCAACATCAAGCAAAAAAAACACCAGTAAAAGAGGTCCTTTCTTGCAGGACCCAGACATAGAATCATAAAATCACTATGGTTGGAAGATTTCCTTCCAAGAATGGCCCTGCTCCACGGTCAGCTGGGAATTGCAGTCAACGTCAAAGGCAGTACCGATGCCCAACACTGGGTCTCCAGAGACGTTGTTTTTTCTAAGGTTTTCCAGAAATGGACAGGGCAGCATACGTTTAGGTCTATGATAGACTGCATGAGCTGCAGTTACGCTGCTGTGAAGTTCTGCCTACAGAGAAGTTTCAAAATAGGTATTGTCCCAGGTGAAGCATGGCTGTGGTTGGACGTCCACTGGGGGACATCATGGGGGGCTGAGATGGTGCTGAATGCCCAGGTGTTTTTACTATTTCTTCCTCCCTTTTTCACCATCGTCTTGCACAGTCAGTGTTC
Source organism: Cariama cristata (assembly GCF_000690535.1). NCBI lineage: Eukaryota > Metazoa > Chordata > Aves > Cariamiformes > Cariamidae > Cariama > Cariama cristata. The sequence continues at coordinate 10,601 of NW_009628425.1, read as the reverse complement.
ACCTATAGACCAGGAGGCCAATAAATCTGAGGAAGTGGAAACTGGCCAAGAGGGAGCCAAGAGGTCTTGGTTTGAAGCATGATCTCATGCCCAGAGTAACGAAGAGGCGCAGAGTTCTGCTTGCCCTCCCAGCCCTCTCCCTTGCCTCCTGGGGAACTTTAGGAAAGTCTCCTGCTTTGATTTTCTCTCCTGTAAAACAGGAGTGAATTCTGCTTCCTCTGAGATTGGCTTGTGAAAAGGGATGTACAGCATCGTAAAACGATGGTGAATGGAATGACGTGCCTCTTTCCATTTGAAACAGATATAGATCTGGCCCAATAATTCCACAAAAAATCTCAGTCTCAGTATCTTTAATACACTAATCTGATTTAAAAAGAAACAGAAGCCTGGAGTTAAAAAGCAGGTGGGTTTTATCACCTCTTTTATTTTTTAATTTGGCTGGAATGTCTTTCTTTTTGTTTAAGATGAATGGACCTTCTGCGGACAGCAACTCCCTTACTTTTTGCTTTCAAACCAAAATTGACGGGATTTTAGGGGATTTTCTATGAAAAAAAAATACCCACCTTCCGCATAGTAGAAAGTGTGTTCATCTGCTGTCATGAAAAGCTCTGGCTAAAACCACAATATCCTTCTGGGGAAGTTACACCACGTAGAGTAATTGCAGCCCAGAACATTTCTGGTCTCTCCTGGTCCAACAGCTTCAGGTGCCCAGTTCTTCACATGTCCACATAGATTCAGGTTGTTGTAACGACAACTTTAGGGTACCTGGGACTAGGTCAGCATCCCTGCACCTACCTGCTGCAATGCACTAATCAGGGCTGAGACCTCTTCAAAGTTATGGTGAATCAGATGGTGTGAACTTTGGCCAATGCCACCCAAGTGTGGTTTGCCACCCAAGCTCCAGGAAATCTCTTCCTCTAAGATACACAAAACTTGGTACAAGAAACCTTGCCATGGTATGTATCTTCCTAAGACTGCACACTTGCTCGCACACTGCCAGAAGACTGCAGTATCTGGTGATACCTCCCAAACAACAAGCTCAGCCTCATCAACCTCCACTCACTCAAGTCCTCCCATGTGAGTCTATGGGGCTATTTGCTTGGATAAGGCAAGTGAGGTGTAAGTTCATCTCAAAGCCAAGCCTCACAGAGGTATGGGCAATATGGCCTTCACAGATACGTAGCACAGAGAGGTTGGCTTGTGTTATTGCTGTCCAGCTCCCCAAGAAGTAACATCACCAGTAAAACATCATGGCTTGCTTGGTCTAGGTGAAGATGTAAAGAAACAATCATCAGCGTTACCTCAGTGACAGCTAAGCAGGGCTAAACCTGTGGATGCCCAGTAGTTGCTAGTAAAATTCTTTTAAAGCAGAAAACATGTGGCTTTACCTCTAGAGAAATATCCTGAGCATCAGCGTGAGAGTTGAAAGCCCTCCATCTAGCAGAGCGTAAGCTGGAGACCTCTGAAACTCTCCTGAGCAAGCTTAGATTTTCCCATAAAAAACAATACGGTCACTTCTTTGCATTTCTTCTAGCTCATCACATAGGCCTGTCCAACCAGCCATCCTCAATGCCTTTATCTTTCTCCTCTCACCCTCGGGGGGTGCCACTGCTTGGTCCAGCAGTGAAGGACCTCAGCTGACCCAGGAGACCTGGAAAGCAGAGCAGCAACCTTACAACCCAAATAGAAAATACAGCAGGTAGTTACATATTTTATTTAGACAAGCCATATCGAGGATAATTGGAGCCCGGACTTTGCTTCTTCACATTGTGTGGATTATGAAGGTTTTTTCTTGCTGCAGCAATCGCCTCTGCTCACTAGAAGTAACCTCTGCATCTTTAAGTGCATAATTTGCAGGCTCTGCCAAGTCGACAGGAAATTAATGAAGTTTAAACAAAGTACTGCTCCCTTTCCTAGCCGTCTGATTATTTCTTTTGATTTCCAATAATCCTGGCAGAGTGCTCCTGATCTAATCACAGGAGCTTGCACTTCGTGATCCAATTACTGCCAAGTTTCTGGATGTTCGTTTTGCTTTGATGGGAACATCTAAATGTGTGAACTTCACAGGGGCTGGCTGACAGCTCGCAGTTCTGGGTTCTCGTTTTAATTATAGACCCGGTGGAAATGGGTGCAAATTGGTGGTCTTAAAACATCACCCTGTGAGAGCAGATTTCTGTCCATGGGGAAGCTAGAAACCTTTTGTCTGGAGGGCAAGGGGACACGGCGGAGAGGAATAAAATACTGTGATTTTCCACAGACCAGAACATCTACTTCACCTTTAGCCAGCCTTGCTATGTCCATAGCTTAGGCATGCAAACAGCTCGTGGCTCAGCATTGCTTCTAGCCAGTGCCTATAAATCCTGATGCCTGGTACCTATCCCTACTCTTACCTACAGGTCTCCGCCCCTCTGCCAAACCTGGCTTGAGCTAATCAGTAAATGTAAATGCTATCTGGACAAACATGCAGCCAGCACACTCACATAGTTTCGTTTTTAAAAAAGGAAGCTACAGACACAGAGATAACACCGAGTCTCTTTTCCAACAGCCTTCCCCAGCCCAAACTTGCACAAAGTTGGGCTGAGAACTGATGATTTCAGTGCACTTGGTGAGAGAGTCCAAGACATCTGCTTTGCACACTGATTTTCCAGTGCTGTCACCCCAACACCATCACGTTGTACCCTCGGTCTTTCATGCCGTAAGGTTGCCGCAGTCATTGATCCCCTCCCAACACCACTGGGCACAGAAAGCGGCTCCTGAGGTCTGCCTTGCGAGACAGCATCACCCCGCCAACTCCCAAAGCCTTTTTTGCGATGCCGCTCCCCAGTGTTTGCTCATGTCCTCGCATTGTCCCCAACCCTGATAACTCCTCTGGTCAACGTTATCGTCTTATCGCCACAGCAGCACTGCCGAGCCATCAGCCCTCCACGTTTCGCAGGGAGGGCACGAAGCTCTAGCCGCTGATAGACCTATCTATAAGCCCATTCAGGATTGTTTTGATCAATGGCTTAATCTCTGTTTGTACGGTCAAATCCCTCCCTCCCCTGTCTGCAAGCTGGATGTTGGGATGAATGTCCCCTGGGCTCGTGCCATCTCAGAGCCTGGCTACGTGGAGAGCACATCGCAGTCAAAGATTCACCGTTTGCAGCCCCGTGGGGTTTTATTACCCTTATTTTAGCAGATGGGCAAGTGAGGTCCCAAGAGAGGTTCAGTGGCCTCTCCAAAGTCTCAGGACAATTGAGAATTGAGCTAGGGTTTCCCAAGCCTTAAGGACTTCTTAAGCCTTCTCCTCCAACAGCGCTGTAAAAAGGACCGATCAAGTCAAGGCATTATTGTGCTGACAGATGAGCACAGGGGCCTTGGCCAGAGACACCTTTCCTGATCTCTTTTGAAGACGTGACCATTTGCTTAGTTTTATTTACCGAGCAACCCTCTTCCAGTCAATGGAGTGGAGATAAGCACATGTTGAGATCTTGATGAGATCAGGACTCATCTGACAGGACAAGAATAGGGCAGAGAAGAAGAAAGAAAAAAAGTGAAAGTAAAAGTTCATTGATGATCCAGGCTCCAAAACAGGCCAAATCTGAAAGGCAGAGTTCTCCCCCAAATATTTCTCTCTCTCTTTTTTTTTTTTTTCCCCAAAAATGGTGATGTAAGGCATTTAGGTTGCAAGCAGCAAAGAGAAAAAAATGAGAGCAGGGGAAAAAGAAACCAGGAAAAATGGATAAAAAATGGGGAAAAGCTCTATATATTTTCAGGTCTTTTTTTTTTAAAAAAAAAAAAACAACATGAAAAATGTGAAATTGGCCAAGAATTCTGAAAATAAGTATCCACTACTAACAGAAGATGTCCTCACCCTCCACCATGTGTTTAACATTGGTGGCCAACTTTATGCAAGGGGAGGAAACAAAGCCTCTTTCACAGAAGGAGGACCTGGCCTGGTGTCCCAACTGGACCCACTTCAGATGCTTCCCAGTGGTGTCTAAATTGTCATGAGTAACTGATGGAGAGGGACAGTTCCTCTCCCTGAGAAGCACCCTGCTCTCTGGAGTGACTGCAGAGGGACATTAAGTCTATGTGATTTGCACAGAGGCTCCCAGGCAGCTTGCAGCAGAGCTAAGGGAGTTGGCCACAGCATCCTCAGAAACATCAAGTAAATTATAATAAAGCCAGTCTTGGGTTTTGGCCAGGTGGTCACATCCATCCTATTAAACTCCAGCTCCCAACTCAGAGTGGCAACAGCCAAGCCACCTCCTGGGAACGTTGGCATGTTCCTACAAAGAGTTTGGGATATGTCTGTTTGGTTGTCCCTATGGCTGGTGTCCAGCATCCTATGGCTACACCTACTAGGTGACATTCTGCCTTGAACTCTGGCAGGAGACCCTTAGCAGAGAGACCATCACCCACTTAATAGCAGAGCAAAGCGGACACACAGCTGCTAGCTGCCACCATCTCCTGATTGATCTCCACATTTGACGGGAAACCATCAGCTTCAGTTTGTGGACCCCTGGAGAAAGGGAAAGGACCAGCCTTGGAAGATAAGGGGCCTGACTCTGGCCTTGCTTTCACCAGCTGCATCTCAGCCATGGTCCCTACCTGGAGTAGATGTGGTATGTGCATGGCTTGATTTGACCCTCTTCAGTTGAGGATGAAAGTGGGACGTCCATTTTGCAATTCACAGGAGGTACCTTGACAGCAGAGGAAAGGAGCGGATCAGAGAGATTTCTGTGATTACAAACAACCCCTGAATTTTGCCCACAGCTTTGAATGTCTGAAGAAAGTAGAGACGGTGAGAGCAAGTCTCCAGGCATCTCCCCCGTAGCCACAGCGCCCAGGCTCCATCAGATGTGAACAGCTCTGCATGACATATTAACTCACATCACCTCTGATTTGGGGCTGAAATCCCAAGGACAGACAAAAGGCAGGAAATGAGACAGGCACAGCTAAAGCTCAAAGATGCTCTTCATGCAACTGATCATTGGAAAATTAAATATTTTAGGGTGCCCTCAAAAAAACTCTGTGATTTATTCCAAATGGGATATGAAGATGTGCAGAACAAAGAGCAAAACCTCTTTTCCTAAGCGCATCTCGCCTACAACCTTGAGGCCAGGGACGATGCAACTCAGCTACAATGCTGAGATTTGCTCAAACAGGTGAGTACAAAAAACATCTGCAAGGCGCGATGACAGAAATGTGCATCTGATGCAAACAAGTGAGAAAAACAACACTGGAGACTTCTCTGTTATCCTGGTATTTGTGGTGGAGGGCTGTGGCTCTCATATTTTTAATAACATTTTCCACGGAAGATGAAAAGCCAGGAAATAGTTAAACAACAAAGGCCCCATTGGGTTTTTTGGTTTTGTTTTTGTGTTTGGTTTTTGCCTGCAAGAATATAAAATGTAACATCTTTTGCCCAATCTGTGTTTTTCCCACAGCATGCCATTAACAGCCAAGGCTTTTTAGACTTGCAGGAATTAAATAAGAAGACAGAATTTTGAAAATGTTCTTAATTCTCTACATGAACCCCCCAAAAAAGAAGACTCTGGAAAGAAGGAATACATTTTTACTGCAAGCTAAGGAAAATATTTCAAAAAATTGTTCAGCTATAATTACTAAAGCCTACCTGAATTCATACTCCCATTATATTTTTCTTTCAAGAACAAAACCTCAACCCTAAACATAGCTGAAAAATATTAGAAATGTTTAAACTTCTTGCTTATAGCAGTTCAAGCCTAGCTTTTCTTTTTATTGAGTTTAAACAGCAGTTCATCCAGAAATGTCTTCAAATCTTCTTACAACTAGCAAACCAACTAAAACCAAACCAAAACCCAGAAGTGAAAGTGAAATTCAACTAAATTAAAAAAAAAAAAAATTGAACAAAACTATTCCATTTCAGAACTTTGTTCAACCAGAAACAAAAAATATTGAAACTTCCAGTTTGCTGATTTTGTATTTCTGCCTCTTCCAAACAAAACACAAATGACATTTTTCTTGATTTTGGGAGGATTTCCCACTGAACTGAAAAATGCATTTCCTAATCAGTTCTACTTCCGACATGTGTGGTTTTCTGGAGCGAACATTAGACACACAGCTCTACCACAGACTGTACGCAAAGGTGTTTAAAAATTGTCCTTTTTGCATGCCAGAAGACGACAGTAAATCAAAAGTCTATATTTTGCAGAGGAGCCCTCCGCGGGTGCGTGCAGCCATTTCTCCGTGGTGGTTTGTGTATCTTTGGGTGTTAACAACTGGAATATGCTCCGATGCCTCCGATGTTCCACCGGCATTACAGTGAGACTTCACAGCTGTTCTGCCAAAAATACATAATCCCGTGTGAAGGCACAGGAGTAAGTGCTCTGTGAGAGACGGGTCCTGTCCTGGATCTGTTATCCCCCACAAGCCTTTTTATCATCCTTTCCCTTGGCTTCCCAGATAATGAGATCTACCTACCCTGCGGTGTTGTTGCGAGGCTTAACTTGGTAAGCTTTATAAAGTGCCCAAGGATCCTTTGTAAAAGAGAAAAGAAAAAAGAAAAAAAGAAAAATATATGATCCAGCCTGATTCTGGTCTCATATGGCCAAGGAATGACTCCTGGGGAGCTAGAGCTGATTGACACAAGCAAGCCCAAGACCGGCTGTCTCTCTTGGATGTATCTTTGCAGGGCACAGGAGCCATCCTTCATTCAGCCTCTTGGGTACCACCAAGAGTGACCCTGCAGTGACACACGTTTTCCCAGCCCATGAGAAGACCTATGCTTTTGCGATGGTTTTTTTTATGTACTAAATCAAAGCCTGCTTTGTCCCCCTTGCTTGAAACGCTGCTAGTACACCTTTTCACCAGTGGAATATTCCCCTTAGAGTCAACCATGAAGATGATGGTCACCTAGAAGGGAGGGCAAAGGAAGACCTCTGCCTCTGCCCAGGGTCTCTGAAAGGTCAGGGAACCCTGCTCACCCTAAAAATGGTGAGGGTTCCCAGGCAATAGCATACTTTCTTTTTCCCCAGAGATATCAACTGCTCTAATACAAGCTACACCCTCTGCCTGCGCTCCTGCTCCTCCTTTATTACTGCTTTTATGTTACTAGTAAGAATGTTAAGCCAAAGAAACCTCAGACTGGTTACGAGGCAAGACTCCAAGAGCAGGTGCGAGATGCAGTTCACACCATCCAGCTCAAGCAGAAGTGTCACTTTCCTTAAGAAGAACAGATGAAGATCTCCCACTACCCTCCCTACGGCATCCACCCTGACCCTGGTACCTGGCCAGCGTAGGACAACGTGGGGTTGAGCCTGAGCTGCTCTCTCCTGAAAGCCAAGAGCTATATACACACGTGTTCAGAGCACGGTCTGTTCAGCTAGCTACACTACAAACTCAAATAACTGCGTGTACAAGCGCCTTAGGCTTTATCTAAATCTATATCTACATTTTTTCCACCTGGAACAATAGATAAAGTGATGGATGGATTGATGGATTGATGGACAGACGACAGCTAGAACTACACAGACATTCAAGTCCAGGCTCCTCCTGCTCGAATGGGTGTTTTGTTTTGGGTTTGTTTTTTTTTTTTTTCATTTCCAATAAAAACCTCCAAAATTCAAGCAATGCCCAGGAGTTCGCCTCTCCCCCTCCTACGCTGCCAGCCTCAGGACTCACAGCATTCGTCTCGATGCATGAAAAATCAGAGGTGCACCTGTCCCCAAGTGCGTTGCCTAACAGATATTACTGTTTATTAACAATATCAACACTGTATAAATGATCTAAGAATGAGGGCTAATTAGATATAAATTTGCCAACATACCTCAATATTCTTTCCATGGTGTGCTGCACTGGAGTTTTGCCTAATGATAACAATATCATTTCACGATAAAATGAACTTTCATGTTGCGGTACCTTTTACAATTACAGAGTGCTGTGTATTTTCTTGCTTTTTGCCACGGATGGAGAAAATGCCATTTTCACCCAAGATTTTCCATCCTGGACAGCACTCTTAGGTGGGTGCGAAGCTGCGTGCTGAGTCTGAAAGCCAAAGCCAGACTGGGTTTCAGTAGATTTGAAGGATCATCAGCTCTGCAGTTCTCCAGTAATGCCAATGCAATGGCAATATTAACACCAGCGATATTTTCCTTTACAGTACAAATCTGAAAGAGGAGAAGCAGAAGAGGGAGCAGACTCTTCCCCACAGTAAAGGAAAACTGGAAGCTTTATTGGTCCAGCCATAGGAATCTGAGCGGCATAGTCTGAATCCCTGCTGCCGTGAGCGATGCTGGGGAAGGTCGCAACGTTCGCTTGGCTGGAGAACAGCAGCGCAAGGGTTGCTCTGAGTGGGGTTTTGGTGGGATATTTCTGGAAAGTTGGGTGGACATTAATTAGGAAACTAAAAAAATGCACATGATGCTGCTTCAACCTCAGAAATTGTTGCGTAGATCACATGGAAATTAGATATAACCCAAAGGAGCCCTGGCAGCACTTGGAGATTAACAACTATTTATTAGCACCGGCTCTGCTTATCCAGTCTCTGATCGTAAACATCCCCAGCTCCAAGGGAGCTGACTCCTTCCCACGCACAGTTGTTACCCGAGCATCTCCCAGGATCTCAGGCTTTTAGGTCCCTGACTCCTGCAGGAGTTTGGATCCTCCTTTCCTTTGCAACGCTGAGGATGGGGGATTTGGGGGAGGCCGTGTGAGCATCGGCTGGGTCCCAGCCCACTTGTCCCAAGCTCAGGGAATTCGTCTGTGACAGATCCAGGTGAAGAGGGGAAGATTCCCAGAAAGTTCCCAGCTGCCTCCGGTGTCCCTTGCTGAAGGACACTGTCAGCCTCAGATCACACACTCACCCTGCGCCAGAGCGGTTTTTTTCCTTGTTGAAAAAGATGAGACATTTTTATGCCCTTTTTTCAAGTTTTCCATTTTAAAAATTGTCAATATTTTGTGTTTTTTGACTGGCGATCTAGTTCAAGGTCAAACCAACCTCCTGCATTACCGCTCAGACCTGTCAGCACTGGCCTGCCCATGAAACCCTACTTGTCTTCTACTCGTGTGAGAGCGTTTCACATGGATTTGGCACTTGGAGGTTCAGTGCTTGGAGCACTGAGCATCACGATGAAAAATTACCATTTGGCTTTGTGGTTTCACTTTTGTTTCTCTTTTTTTTTTTTTTCCTCTCTCCGGAATAGGTGGATTAATTCAAACCTGTGCAAGCCCCTGATGTGTCAGTGCAAAGAGAGAAATGTTTTTTTCCAGCTCAGAAGGAAATCAGTGATGAAGCCTCCATCCTGACACCACATCTGCCACCCAGGGATGGAGGATTTGGGTCAGGATTGGCCCTTTCTCATTATATCCAACCCCACCGCTGCAGTTCCCATAGCCCAGCACCCGCTGGGTGATGCTCAGAGGAGGAGCAGGGGCATCCCCTCTGGGTCCAGCCCTTCCCTTCCCGGCGGCGACGAGGCTGGCCGGGGCACTGACCCCAGCGCCGGGGAGTCTGGAGCAGAGTCGACGTCCACCACTCCCCGTCATCAGCCCACACCTCATCAATAGGGGCTGACAGCCACGGCCTCGCCGCCCCAACGGCACCGCTGACGGCACGGGACGGCTCGGCACGGCTCGAGAGTTGGGGCTGCGAGCAGGCAGCCCCCCTAAGTTGGGGTTGCAGGCAGCACTGTGTTTGAGATGCAGGCAGCGCTGCGGGTCCAGGTGGAGGC
>NW_009628425.1:0-796 GCF_000690535.1 Cariama cristata | reverse complement strand
ATCGGGGGTGTAGGCACCCCTGTGGGTCAGGGGGTCCAAGCATTTCCACAGGGATGGAGCCTAGGCAGCCCCATAGGTCTGGGGTAGAGGCAGCATCACTTAGCAGGGGGTACAAATTGCCCTGTGGGTCTGGGAAAGAGGCATATCAGAGGGTCCAGGGAGCCGTGGATCTGGGGAGGCACAGGCAGTATCCCTTGTCAGGGGGTGTGGGGAGCCCCACGGGCCTGGGGGCATGGACAGCCCCATAGTTGAGGTGGTACTGACAGTCAAAAGGGTCGAGGCTCAACGGACAGACCCATAACAGACATCCACAGGGAGGGATGCACCAATGCAGCCGCACACAAAGATACAGTGACAGAAAAGGCCATATAGTGAATAGGTATAGGCACGTAGGCAGAGAGACATGTAAGGGAGACATAGACACACGGATAGATACGTATAGATAAATAAATAGGTATTTTGGTAAGCAGATAGGCACAAACAGGCAACTAGACATAGGAATGACTAGAAAGTTACATAGCTATACGGATAGATGGATAGATAGATGTATAGACAGATTGATGGATGGATAGATTGACAGATGGATAGATGCATATATGGACAGATGGAGAGATGAAGAGATGGAGAGATGGACAGACAGGTAGTGATCCCGACTGAGGTTCTGCACTGCCAGGGCTCCAGCCCATGCATTTCCAGGCAGGTCAGCTCTCTGCCTGACGCAGGGGGCTTTTCCAGCCTCTCCCACGTGGGAAGGGGCTTTTCCATCACCAGTGCCGTTACTGCCGGACATGAGTGG
>NW_009628424.1:0-7578 GCF_000690535.1 Cariama cristata | reverse complement strand
CCACCAGCAGAACTTCCACCTTCAACTTCTGGCAGGCAGACTTTAACCTGTTTAGCAGAGTGACTGCCAGAATCCCTTGGGAGACAGTCCTGAAGGACAAAGTCCAGGAAGGCTGGATATGCTTTAAAAAGAAATTACTCAATATTCAGCAACAAGTCATCCCATGTGTAGAAAGACAAGTCATCAGGGAAAAAGACTGGCTTGATCAGACAGGGAACTTAGGCTGGAGTTTAGGGATAAAAAAAGAATATATCATCTCTGGAAAGGAGATCAGGTAACTTGGGAGGAATATAAGGATGTTGTGAGGTTGTTTAGGGAGAAGAATAGAAGGGTCAAGGCTCAATTAGGACTTGATTTGGCCACTGCAGTTAAAGATAATAAAAAAAAGTTTCTATAAATACATCGGCAGCAAAAGGAGGGTCAGGGAGAGTCTCCATCATTTGCTGAATGCAAAGGGTAGTGTAGTGACAGGGGATGGGGAAAAAGCAGAGTGCTCAAAGCCTTTTTTGCCTCAGTCTTCAATATCAAGATCAGTTGTCCTCAGGACACCCAATCCCCAGAACTGGAAGTTAGGGACAGGGAGCTGAGTGAAGCCCCCATAATCCAGCAGGAGATGGTTAGCAATTTGCTGTGCCATGTAGACTCTCATAAGTCTATGGACCCCAATGAGATTCACCCCAGAGCAATGAGGGAACTGGCAAAAGAACTTGCCAAACCGTTTGCAATCATCTATCAGCAGTCCTGGTTAACTGGAGAAGTTCCAGCAAACTCAAAGTTAGCGAATCTAATGCCCATCTACAAGAAGGGTCAGAAAGACAATGCGGGGAGCTACGGGCCTGTCAGCCTGACCTTGGTTCCGGGCGAGGTTATGGAACAGATCATCTCAAGGGCCATTCAACAATCCCAGAGGTCTCTTCCAACCAAATTGATTCTGTGATTCTGTGAAAAATTGAAATAAATCATGTTTGCTTATCATCAAATCTTTGCCCAGATGTTTTTCCTTTGGTGGCAGAAGTATAGCAATGAAAATGAACTAACATTTCAGTATTTATTGCATTTCTGCTTTGCTTTATGATTTTTTTTTCCAAGCAAGCAGTCCTCTTCTCACACATTTATTCTTTTTAAGGAGTTTTCATAGGCCTGAATTAGGAAAAAAGGCCTTGAAAAGGAAGTGTTTGAGGAGATTTGGATGTTAGAAGGTAAGAGTGAGCATTAACAAGCTTGTGGGTTACTTGACAAATCATTAAGAAGTACAGTGTATTAAAAATATAAAATCAAATTCTCTGGCCCATATGTACTCTTCTCTGCATTGAATTTATCTTTTGCTAAAGCTGATTTACTTGTGGTTTTTTTTCTTTTTTTTCAGAATGAGGGGGAGCCATTATTGTCCATTTGTGTAGCAATATTAACTAATGCCATATATCATGATCTACACTATTTTTTCAACAATATTCAACTGATATATATGCATTTTACTTAAACTTTCTATTGGTTTTTCTTGTTGGGAAGCTTTCTTACAGTAGTCTTAACATCAAAGATCTTTTCATGATTTCCCCGTACAAATTGTTCTGCTATTCATCATGCTTTCCTCATTGGGACATAATTAACAGAGGAACTGGAAAGTGATGGTGATTTGTTTAGACTGTAGCTTATTTTAATTTTACTTCATAAAATTATCTTTATTTTTACTTAAGAAAATATACTAAAAACAAAGTAGCGATAACATTAAAAATACTTATACAAAACAGCCTTTTCCTCTGCATGGAGCAGACTTTTTTTTTTAATGCAGTAGCCTCACTTCTCTAGTGTCTAGCAATAGATTATATTAATGGTATTTTCAGCTGAGACTGAAATGGTTTTGTCTAACAGTGTTCATTGTCAGTCTCTTATCCAGAAGCAGTAGGATGAACTCTGCCTGCCACTAGTGCTCAATTTATGTCTCTTTGTGTCTTTATTTTAGAATGTGCTAGATGAGATACTGAAAACAGATGTACAACACCAGATGAAAAAATGCTGCATCGTGTTGAATATCTGTGGGCAGCTGGTATTATACCTTTTAAATGTCTCTTTATGTTTGCCAGAATAGCATAATAGTCAATTTACTCCTCAATAACAAGCTGGTGGTTCTTGGTAAATAGAAAGGTGTTACATCTATTTCTCTTCCCATAACAGAGGCTTTCTAGTTCATCAATTAGTTTAACACTTGAATTAAAATCTAAACAAGTGAAGGAAAAAACCATCCAAACTAATTTGTGTACAAGTACTGAAAATAGCAAATGCTGAAGGGACAATTCCTACTTATAGTACATTAAACAGATTGCAGTTGTGTGTTTGTTTGTTTTTTTCCTGTTGACTTGTTTTTCTTAAGGTCCTTGAAGGATCCTTAAGCATCCTTGAAGATGCCTTAATATTATGCACATAGTTATAATGGACTAGTAGCCTTTGTTATAAACACATTGTAATTCCTCAAACATTCTTGAAAACACAATATATTAAGTCCAACACAAAAACAAGGCATAGAGTTTATAGTAACACCCTTTTAATCATACTTTGTAATTTTCCCGATTTTTTCTTTTTTATTGCCCTAAGCATTTCTGTACCTTATTTATTCAGGAAAATGTTAAGAATTAATAACTGTAATCAGAAGTTGATTTCTGAAGCTTTATTCATATCAAGTAGCATTTAATTCCTTATGTTGCTGCATCAACTATGAGATCACGGTGAAAGAAATAATTTAACATTCCTAGGGAAAATAGAATTTGACCCTGAATAAAGTACTAGTCACTGTGGTTGAACTGAGCAAAGCTTGAACCATTGAAAAATCCCAAGCACAGAGAAATTAGTGTTTTACCCTTGACATGATACTGGCACTGTGAAAACATTGTTTAGCTTACATTGCTGTGCGGTCATTGCTGTAATCAGGGGCTTAAGTATCTTACATAGAAATATGTTCTAGAATACAATATATCCATGTCTCCTTATTATTATTTTTATTGATTCCTACTGCTAGTAGCACATATAAGGTGAAAAAGTATGGAGAGGCACTTTTTACACTTAAACTCCTTTTTTTACTGCTGGTTCAACTCGTAGGCTGAACAGGCATCTTCCTTGAATGGTGGCTAACAGTGGGTGGCAGAGCCAGAAGCTGAGGAGACTGATCTGGTCAATCTAAGTCTGTTTTGTCCTCCTGATGAATATCGGGCAGTCATTACTTAGAGGTCAGATCTTTCAACATTCTTAGAAACCACCTTCATCCACTCCTAGCAGCAGTGGCAGAAGAATGCTTTTTCCTCTGTGCTATTTTCTACAGACTTTCTTCTGTTTCCCTTCCCTCGTGGGGACAGCCATAGACCTAGCTTCTTCCCCTTCCTACTTCTCACAAGGAAGTTAATAGAAGCCCTTGAAAAAGAAAGGAAAAACAGGTGATATCTTTTGTAGATTCTGGGTGGGAACAGAATTGCTTTGGTGATAAGAGGGTGCATCTCTGGATCCCCGTGGAGGGACATCAACTGGAACTTTAGGAGGCAAGAGGGAGCCAAGATATGATTCAGAGGGAAATTCTGCTCCTGCCGTAGTCCTTCACTCCAACGTCCCTTCAGAACTACCCCCTTTCACAAAATGTTTGCTGTCGACAGAAACTTGCTTTTTGTATCTGGCTGAGAAGCCTCAAGTTGGCTGTAATAACCTTGGACTAGAATGAACTAACTAGTTCTATAATAATACTGGCTCAAGTGTTATGAGGTGCATAGAAAATATTGTGAAACAGGACAATGTAGTATTGCATATTTCTGTTTATACTTTTATTTGAAATGTTTCAATTTAAATAGTATCTTGATGGATTTCTTGCTTTCTGCTTGTAGGTCTTATCTACACCACAGATTTGAGATGCATTTGTAACTCAGTAGAAATATGGTAGCTTGTAGCCTAAGTCATTGTCACCGTTTAAGGCTGGGCTGACACTTAAAGCAGGTGACAGATACTCTCTGTTAACCCCGGCCTTTCCCAGAGGGGGAAGGAAAGGAGAAAAGGGAGAGAGACTGGCGGGTTGGAACTTAAACTTTAATAAAACAATAACAGTGAAAAGAGTATAAATAATATTAGAACTAATACTACTAATAATAGAAATTGAAATATACAAAACCAACATTGCCCTTCCCGACAATGACCGCAGGACCATGTGCCATGCCCTGGCAGCTCACCGTGCTCACAGGACAGGGTGGGCACCTGGAAGTCCCAGAACTCGACTGCACAGCAGACGGGAAATTGCATTGGGGTCAGGGTCGGAGGGAGGAGAGCGAGCAGAGTCCCACCAGGATGTCGGCCATGAGTGAAAGAGAGGGCTCGGGATCCCCGAGCTTTATACCGAGCATTCCCGTGGGTGGGATGGAATACGGCATTGGTCAGGCCTGGGTCACCTGTCCCCACTGCAGCTTCTTGGGGGTGCGACCCCTCCTCTGCCTTCCCCCCACGAGGAGCCCAGCGGAGCCCAAGAGAACCCACAGGGAACAAGCACCCACCCGTGGGCCTTTTGGCATAACAATCCTGCTCCTGCCCCAGCAACAACTACAGACATTAACTGCCATCAGCTCTGAAAGCAGGCACTGCCTGAAAAATTTGTAGTCAGCTCCAGACAGGGTAGTTACTAAAAAACTTAACTGAAGGAAAAAAAATACAATCTACTGAAAGCAGAAATAGTTCCATTTCAGCCAAACCAGGACAGCCATTTTCAACATTTTCTACTATGGTATTTCATTTGCACTACTTATAACCAGCTAAGGATCTGCAGAACATGGTGTCTGCTTTCCTCCTTCCTCAGGAAGATAGGAGAGCTGAGATGAGAAGACCATTGACTATAGCACAGTCTCCATGACTGGCAGGAACCAAGACTATAAAAGAATGTGCCCTCCTAGTTTGACACCTTCCTTGAAAATGCTCCTGACATCAGTAACTCTTAGCTCAGGCCAGTGGGGAGAAGTATGAGAGGATTGAACTGGCATGAGGGCTACCATATGAGGTGTTAGTTTCAGTGCCTGTCCATGCTACATAATGTGGAAAGATGCAATTCTACAGAAATGCCGGTATTCTCACCACAGGATGTCACAGGTGACACAGTTGTACAGGGTTTCAAGAAGAAGCTGAGCAATGTAATGGATAAAAAGACCTCTGAGAAATATCAATTATGTATAAAACATACTGAGCTCAGGAGGTTTCTGAGCCCTAAATTAATGCCAACTTGAAGATTGGTCAAGGGTATATAATTTAAACTGATGTAATGTATGCTGGTCCCTTCCCTACAGCTTTTATCTGAGCATTAGCTTTTGGCAACCATTCGTATGTCATTAGCAACACTGGACACGTGAGCAAGTGGTTTAAATGACAAGCATAAAAAATGAGTAAAGCACCAGCAACAAGGTCACTTTATCATGGTTTCCTGTGGTATGACTTCGAAAACAAAGTTAAAAGTATTTTTTTAAGCTTTTTGGGAGCTTATAGGGTTAATATTTTCCCTGAATGAGAATAATGCATTTTTAGACAACATTCGATAGAATTGGCTTTCCTTTAGAAATACAAATATGTTTTGCATAATTAAAATTTGTCCAAATATCTTTAATTGCTTTCTTTGGTCTAAAGAAATAAGTATTTGTTTAAATCATGTGGAAATCCCTTTATAAAACTGGTGAAAAAGATTAATTTTGCATTTCAAGTAATTAAAACTTGCTTATGTAGAATTATGCTGATCTGACCCATATTGGACAAAGGTAAAAACCTGTTTTATTATACCAAAACATATGAGTTGTTTTTTCTTCTTTGCTTAATCTAGATTTTAGTGGAGAGCTTATCACTAATACAAATTAAATAGACCTATTCAGTAGGACTTATTTCAGTAGAGAGGAAAAGGGTAAGCCAGTAGACATGTACATATTTTCCATGATAGAAAGCCTTTTCAAGTCTTTTGATAATGCTTTGGGGATGTTTTATCTTTTTAGCTAACAATAATAAAATAATAAAAAGTATAATTTAATCTTTAATTTTCCTGAACCTGAAAAGCACCATTTTGCTTAATGTCTTCATAATTTTTTTAATATAGAAATTGTATGTACATACAGTAGCAAACAAACATAAACTACAATTTAACTTGTCTTCCAGGCAAAGCCTAACAATTATCCAAACCACCTAGAACTTAAAAATGTGCAAATATTCTCTGCAAATATGTGCAAATATTTCTGTGGCTGTGTACAGAATTTATGCGTTGAGGTGCTGGCAGTGGCAGGCTGTGGGGGTGGCCTCTGTGAGACAACAGGGGACGCCCTGAGCGACGTCCCAGCCAATCTCAGCTGGTTCCAGTCCATTCCAGACATTCCAGCCAGGTCTGCAATGGCCCCACTGCTGCCACAGCTGAGCCCATCAGCCACATTTGGTGGCACTTCTGGGAAAATGTAAGAAAGGGCAGAACACTGCACAGCAGAGTGAGGAGTGAGGAAAAAGGTGAGCGAAAGAGCCTTGCAATGCCCAGATGAGAGAAGAAGGAGGGGAGGGGTGTGTTGCAGGCTCCGGAGCAGAGATTCCCTTGCAGCCCTTGGAGACACCATGGTGGAACAGGTATTTCCCTGTAGCCCAGGGAAAGCCTGTGCAGGAGCAGGTTTACCCTGAAGGACTGCAGCCCATGGAGAGGACCCACGCTGGAGCTTAGGAAGAAGATGAGGAGAAAGGAGTGGCAGACAGGAGCTGTTACAGACTGACTGTAATCCCCCCATCCCCACCTCCTGTACTGCTTGAGGAGAGGAGGTAGAGGAGCTAGGAATGAAGGAGTGAAGTCAAGCCTCGGGGGGAAAAAAAAAGTGGGGTGGGTAGAAGTTGTTTTATTTTTTGTCTTTATTTTTCACTATCCAAATCTATTTTAATTGTCAATAAATTAAATTAGTTTTCCCCAACTTAAGTCTGTTTTACTCATGAAGGTAATTGATAAAAGATCTCCCTGTCTTTATCTCAACCTACGAGCTTTTTTGTCTTATTTTCTCCCCCTGTCCCGTTGAGGAGAGGGAGTGAGACAGCGGACTGGTGAGCATCTGAGAACCAGCCAAAGGTACTGCAAAGCAAAAATCAATATTCCAAAGTATGGAGAATGATAGGAAGTATTGTTGCTTTTGCTGTTTAAAAATAGAGAGTAAGAAATATGTTGTTGTGGTTTAACACCAGCCAGCAACTAAGCACCTCACAGCCGCTCGCTCATACCCCCAACATGGATGAAGTGGATGAAGCGTTCTACAGATGGCTAGCAGAAGTCTCCCAATCGCTGGCCCTTGTTCTTGTGGGGGACTTCAACGTATCAGATATCTGCTGGAAATACAACACAGCAGAAAGGAAACAGTCCAAGAGGTTCTTGAAGTGTGTGGAAGATAACTTCCACAAGTGGCAACTGGCAAGCGAGCCTGCTAGGGGAGGTGCCCCGCTGGACCTGCTCTTTAAAAACAGAGAAGGACTGGTGGGAGATGTGGTGGTCGGAGGCCATCTCAGGCATAGCGACCATGAAATGGTAAACTTTTCAATCCTTGGTAAGGTATGGAGAGGGGACAGCAA
>NW_009628423.1:34546-87759 GCF_000690535.1 Cariama cristata | reverse complement strand
CTTTACCTACTTTTTTTTTTTTTTTAACCTCCTCTGTTGGTGGTCAGAACGTGCAGGAAGAGAATGAGGGAATGATGTGGAGAGTGACGGGGGTAAAAGTGAGCACGGACAACTGGGATGGGGAGGGCACAAAAGATCATGTGTGCCAGGGGAGTGTGACAGCTGGAGGCGGAGATTGTCAGCCTCCCAGGGAGGATTGCAGGAAGGGGAGACAGGGAAAAGAAAACATCCCAGTCAGTCCTCTTCTATGTCCTGTTTCCTCCCATAGATTAAATCTCTCATTCTGAGAGAGCTGGGACTGTTCAGCCTGCAGAAGAGAAGGCTCAGGGAGGATCTCATCAATGTATGTAAATACTTGAAGGGAGGGTGCAAAGAGGACAGAGCCTGGCTCTTTTCAGTGGTGCCCAGTGACAGGACCAGCGACGATGGTCAAGATCTGAAACACAGGAGGTTCCATCTGAACATCAGGAAACGCTTTTTCACTGTGAGGGTGACCGAGCCCTGGCACAGGTTGCCCAGGCAGGTTGTGGAGTCTCCATCCGTGGAGATATTTAAAAGCTGTCCAGACATGGTTCTGGGCAGCCAGCTGTAGGTGACCCTGCTTGAGCAGGGGGGTTGGACCAGATGACCTCCAGAGGTGCCTTCCAACCTCAACCAGTCTGTAATTCTGTGAAGGACTGTCTTAACCTGTATCTCATGAGCAAATCCAGTGGCCTATTTCTCCATTGCCTTTATAATTCTCATAAGTTACTGAAAGCAGTATCAAGAGCATGCACACACAGACACACACACCCCCAAGGAAAAACCACAACCACCACTAAATCCCAATATTGTAACATTTTGCATCTGCTCTTTCTGATGTAAATCACTAGCCCAAGATTTTGCATATTTTATCCTACCTACAAATCAGCCAGCCACCTTCTCCCCAGGAAAAGTTTACCTCTCTAAATGTTAGATAGGAAGGTATTTTCCCCTTCTTTCAAGATGGCCTAGAATAGCAGTGGTATTTGAAAACACCAAATTACAGTGCCTCAGAGCATGGAGAAATAGTACCTCAGTGGTTTGATTTAAGGAGCTGGCTACAAATGGGAACACAGCAATGACTAGCTGAGGTATTTCTAATACATCTATTACCTTGACACAACAGCAAATATAGATGTTCCTCATTTCACAGATGGAGAAACTGAAGCATAGAAAAACCCATTAGTGATGTGTGATCAATGATGAGTCAGAGTAAAGAAAAAGAAAGGAAGGATATCAGGAAAATCTTTATGGCTGAAAAGCATGAGAGAACAAAGAGCTGTGAAAAGTTTGGCTGAAAGGCTTATAGTGATCTTAATGTGTACTTACTCGTTTGAATGCACAGAAATGGCACACTTAGAACTGAAAAGTTTGGTACCTGCGTTTTTAACTGACCAGAGACAAGTGATTCTGTTTTCCTTGAGTCACTCATAAATTACTCTGTTTGGATATAGGAAACAAAAAGAAGAAGAAATAGCTCCAAAGCACACAGAAAATAAGTATCTTGATGTAGCATAGCATCTACAAAAACAGCTGTGCATGGTTCTTGGCTAAATTCACTGAGAATGGTCCTGATTTCTGTTCCAGTCTTTTCTGCTCCTTCCTCCGTAATTTAATTTGCTATAACTGCAGTCAGATTTTAATCCTTGGAGTTTTACATGTGCTCTAGCAGTAACACAGATCTAAGACCTCTGTTTATACCGTTCTTGCACACTTCAGATAAAGTGTGCAGAGTCGGTATCAGATCAGAATTCCCCATCCGCAGCTACCAGTAGCAATATCTAGCCATCATTTTACACAGAATGAAATGAGCCATAGAAAGTCATAGTGACATATACCACACTCAACAGGAAACAAATTGAAAGCATGATCCAGAAGCCCAAGAGTTAGGAGAAAACCAAACTGATACCTTTTGGAATCTTTTTTGAAATGAGGAAGGTCTAGGTCTTACGACACAGGAGCACAGGAATATAATGAAAATAGTTTTGCACATATAGGAGGTAGACTGTGGAGCTAAAAAAAAAAAAAAATGGTCAGGGGAGAGACACAATCAGTAAAGCTGCATGAAAAACAGTGTTCCCCTCCTGTGAAAATTCCAAAGATTTTGCAGTTTCCCTTGCTAAATCACAATAGTCAAAATCTCAAAAGTATTCACAAATGAAGCATATGCGAAAAAACATGACTAGACAGAGAGGTCACACCACACCATTTCTGTTTCAATCACTTTGAAGGTCATGTTTTTAGAAGTAGCTTAATTTTCTAAGGGAAAAATTTGTTGGCAAAAAGAAACTGGATTTGTTTATTTTTCAGAAGGCAAAAGCAAGATGTCAAAATTCACATAAAAAAATGAGACTAATCCTTTCCCACAGACAGGCTTCTTCTGAAAAAACAGATTTTTGAATAAGAAAAGCAGCCACTGGAAATTCTGAAGCAGCCATAGTAATCTAATAGCCTCTTCCACACCTCAGACTCTATAGTAGGAGCTGTTTTGAAACAGTAAAGGTATCTTATTTCCATCAATGCTCTCTCTTTTTCTTTTTAACCACAACACATTTATTGTCTAGCAGGTGGCATGAAGGCGTTCATGGACATTCATGCGCGTGAAAGAGAGGAAAGAAGAGGTGGAATTTACTCTTTTTTGCCTTCCAAATCTGGCATCAATGAAACAATGTCTAATAAAAAGCCATTGTAACTCCGATACCAACTACAACTTAAATTGCTATGACTAGTGACAATGGTGACAAGAAAAGCTGGAACCAAAGTCTAATGTCAAAAGATCAACTGGCACCACCTAATACTTTTGAGACACAGACCCTTTAACTGCCAGTTACCGCTATCCTTGCTATTTTCAACCTGTGAACCATGAATCCCTGGCATTATCCTACAGCTTGAATATATTCCATCTGTGGATAATAATCTTGTAAAACAGTTCCATCGGCATCACGATGTCTTTGTTCTAGTGTACCCAGAATAAATAGTATTTAGAAGAAAACATTAGACTACTCATTCAGCATCTCTCAATCTATCTCATGCTGTAATAATGCAATTCCTACAAGAAAAACATATTTATCTTCATTGAAAGTGTGCATCAGTGAGGAGCAGGAAGTAGCTGAAATGCAATTTACAATAAAATAATCAAAGTGGTTAACCAGGGTATACATCAACCCTTTAGTGGAATTAATAAAAACCATACAGAGCAATCTAGTAACAAATTTGTAGGTTGGTGCATATAACTCATTGTTAATTTTAAAGCTATAGAAGAAAGATGGGGAACTGTAATCAAAATTGTATTCGTAATTCAAACTCCAGTTACAAACTATAGCCCAGCTGTCTACAAGAGGCCGGAAGGATTTCAATTTGCATTGTCAGATTTTATGCAGAGGATAAAATAGCATGAAGTGTGACCTTTCTTGGGATCATCAGAAATGCTTAACAATTTAACAGATTGGTTATTCTGATTCTTATGAGCAGCAGGCAATCTAAGAATGTAGTAGCAAGATGGCAATTCAAAGCCAGCAGGGTAGGGAATAAATTAGTGACAGGAACAGAATAAAACATCTCATCTATATCTTGCCTGTTTATGGTCTAAAGCTAAATTGGTGATTCATTTAACTTGTAACTTCCTTAGCATTTCTAACTCGAGCATTTAGGGACAAGGACTAATAAAATATTACTCTATAAGATCATATGACAAAAGGTATCACTATTTAGATGTTTTAGCCCAGAGCTCTTCAATTGTAGTGTGTGATGTAACAAGCATTTACTGAAAGCAGTCCCACATATCTGCCTGTTCTGTGCAACATGTCACAAGCTGAAGGCAGTAGCAGAAGATCAAAAGTCATCTGCAATATGTCACAAGAGGAAAAGAGGCAAGCACTTTCGGATTAAATTCCCAGGTTGCTTTAGACTGTAAGTAACACCATTCTGTTACCCAGGAAAACATAAACCGTATTCAACAATCTCTGACTTTCTGACCCGAGGAAAACTTCCTCCTGCCTTCAAATTTAGTGATTAATTTAATCCTGAGTCTGTAAATGCAATACATCAACCAGACGCTTCCCAACATCCTGCCTTGGAATCACATCAGAAAGCCGGGTTACGTTTCGAGGGAAAAGGAGGGGAACTGTCTCTGTGCCCTGCCAGCTGTGCCCTGATGTACTGGATCGCTGTGGTGCCAGTGGAATGCAAACAGCAACGCCGCCGCGTCCCTCTGGAACATCTGAAGAATGCACTTCACCTGCTGCGTCCTATAATTAGGTTAGCCTTCTTTGCAGCTACCTCAATACTGGCGACTCAGTGCTTTTGTATGCTCAGGCAAGACATTCAGTGTTCAAAGCTGTGCTCTTAGAGTTACAGTCCTTAGTTTACCGCAGAAGTTCCCATTATAAGTCCCTAAGAGCACAGCTTTGAACACTGCCCTATCCCATTTCTATTCCTCTTCATAACATTACACTGTCTCTGTTTTTATTATTCCAGGGGAGAAGGGCATCTGTTTCATTCTTACTACTGACGGAGCCATGCTTTCATTGGCAAGAGCATCAGCTTTAGTCTCTGTGACATTCACGAGTACGGACCTGTCCCTTGCTGCAGAGATGCTAGTGGATATTGTGTCCCTTAGCACTTCCACTCATTCAAACCAATAGCTCCCTGCAGACAACAAACAGCAGTAACCGGAGAGAAACCACATGAAAGTGAAAAGAAATGAGAAACAAGCTGTTTATAGCAGCAGTGCAATTGGTTATTTTTTCTTAAAATTATTATTTTGTGTCTCTTGCTCATTAAGTTTCCCAAAGCTAAAAAGGCAGTGCATTTCAGCTGTGCATGGAGGGGTTAAAATTAGACAAAATGTAGTAATTTTCTTTCATAGCATGGTGTATTGCCATCTTGTGGCTGTTTTACCTATGTTGTGCAAAAAATGTGAATGGAATAATTGAACTTTTCTTTTTTTAGTCTTTTGTAAGCATACCCATTTAAGAAATGTGAGAGAGGTTGATCACAAGTGGATGATGTTTATCTGAGCTTTTCTGAAACTTCATTCTGATTTAGTACCATTCCATCAAACTATTTCTCCTCTCTGTGTGCAGGCTGTTTTTCTGAACTGTACATCGATTGCCTCACTGATGTCATTCTTTCTTATTTTTTTATTTTATGTTTAGTGAAATGCAATTCAGTGACATTTTTTTCTTACAGCATCTTATTTTTAGTTTTTTAACGTAATTTGCATTTGATTCTGAAAAGAAAAACTCCTCTAACCAGAAATTGTTGAAGTAAATTTAGCAGGAACTTTGATGTGACCAAGGAATAAAATATTTAGCTAAAAAGGCACCAAGAAGGTGTGAAGATGAAAGCTATATTGCAGCAGAAGTGTTTTAGTTATATGTTTGTATGTCCTGCTCAATAGAACAATTTTTTCCTCAGGTATATCCCTAGATTACACACACATAGTAAACGTCTGCACAGAAAATTAATTACAGTGATGTATTCTTTGGATTATCATTAATGCCACTTAGTGTCCTACAGTATCATCCATATAGAATTAAATTTATTTCAGATCACCTTAATTCAGGAAGGGATCTCTACTCAGTAATATACACGAGTTCAAGACATGTTTTCCTGAACAGGAGTAGACTTGGGCTGGCACTTTAATGGTTTCCTGGATTAATGCCTATAAAGAGATGTGTGTTGATTATGAAACTGTTCTACATTGGTGACAGTGAGAAGAATAAATCACAAAGTGACTCTTAGTGATTTCGTCATTGCTTTGATCTTGTTCTCTTTCATAAAGATGTAAATCAGATATAACAAAATCAAGAGAAAAATCAGTGAAAGCAAATGAAGTTACATTGGTAGGAAAGAAACAAAGACAAGAAAATCACTCTCAGTTACCACCTGACAATCTTCCTTAGAAAATCTTCTGGATTTTGAAGCCTTTCACATTCATTCTTATGTTGCCTGGATTTGGATGTGCAATATTTAAGAAAGCTGAAGTTTCTTCAGTCTGAAGAAGGTTGTTGCTGTTGCCCAGCGCAGACATAGACAATGGGATATAGTCTGTTATATTGTGCCTGGATTATAAGGGAAAAGAAACAAGCCTTTTGGCTACTGGGCATTCCTTATTTCATAAAAAAGAATGAAGGAATTTACCTGACCAAACACTATTCCATTCACCTTTGCCAATGAGGGAATAAGGACTAGGACTGGAAAAAAACAGGCTTTTCTGACTTTGCCTTCTGCCAAATGAAGACTACTTTCAGCTTGTTTGTGATACTCTCACTTGATCTGCTGCTTCTGAAGATGGCTGAAGCAGCTTCCCTGCAAGACAGTTGTGTATAGTTGCATACATTCAGTGTTTGTGTGGGGATTTCTGAAAAAAGCCTTGGCAGCTCTCCCTTTTCCGTGGTCCACTCCATGGCTGTGGTCAACTGTGTTACTCCTTCCCTAGCAGGGACAAGAAGGCCCAATGTTCAGAGACTCCCAGATGGGAAAGATGAACAGTCTGTGTGGCAGAACATCACCCTGGCATCAACTACTGTTTCCCATTGCTAACCATTGATACCAGTACATACTTCCTAGAGCAGCGCTTTGGCAGTCTTGCAGCTGCAGCACAAACAAAGCTCACGCTAAGAAAAAAATCATCCAGAAAAATACTGCTGATCTTCACAGGAAGAAGAGAGTAATCACTTCCTTTTTATAATCCTCTGTCCCCCATTTTGCTTTTATGTGAGATTACAGTCGAGAAATAATCACAACTTTCATTTTCTGGGAACTTTAATTTTCCAGATGCACCTGTTATTGCCAGTGTCAATAAAACATGCGGCAGAAGGCAGCCCTGAAATCCTAACTTTGCTTAGTTTTTGATAGTCTGCAAATAGAAACAACCTGATCTGAGCATGAAGAAGACACAACAGCCTCAAAAATGAGGAGTTGAACTATGCTGCATATTTTTCTCAACTATGCTGTGACACCTGAACCAATTGCCCAGCTGGATCAGCCATTAGAGTAGAACAGAGCATCCCTGGGAGCCTGCAGTTACATTCAGTTTAGCTAGAAGTTGTGTTGGGAGGCACTAGGTATTTAAGGTTCAAGTACAAGATGATGACGCTTGGCATTTCCTAGAAGCTGATAGCTACAGGTAGTGGCAGAAGAACTGGCTATGATACAGCAGTAGCGTCAGTGCTGCCATTCTTAATATGGGTTGACTGCAAGTGCCCAGAAGTTTGTTCTTGTCCAGTTTCTGCATTTCTGCTTTGTATTTAGAGCAAACACCCTTCCCTAGATAACTGCAGGTGGGATGTCCCCTGGATTTCTCCAGGAGCAGCAGAAAGCCCAAGCAGAAGTGTCTTGGGACATGTAGGAGTTGTCGTCAATGACAGAAGATAGTATTCAAAGGAAAATGTGAATTTGAAGTACATTTCCTTTAAAGATGACTCATTGGATAGAGTATGTCTTCATCTGGAGTTACTGATTTCTGTCCAGAGAGTCAACCATTACATACTATGTCTGGAAAATATGAATGTGTTTTTTGATAAATTAAACCCTTGAGCATTGTTTTTGTTGTTGTTGGGGTTTTTTTACTTAAGTCATATTAAAGGAAAAGAGGGTATTGATTGGATCTGGCAGGTGGTAAAGCAATTTATCCAGGTTGCAATGTCTTCAAGTCCAGCCAGTTTCAGCTTTCCTATTTTGAAGGCATTAACCATTTGCTCTGTGCCTGGCAGTCAGGGAGAGACAACCATGGAATGCAATGAAATTGCTTTATTTCTTGGGAGACAGGTGGAAGGAGATGAGGGTTTTAGTAATGACTTCAAAGTTGTTACTAAGTCCCCTGATGCATATATGAAGTTAAGCACCCTGGAAAATGCTGTACATATCCTCTGAGAAGACAGTGTTGAAAATGTCTCTAGAAAATTATCCACACTGAGATCACACCTGAACAACATGCAAACCATATGGACTGGGAGATGAAAGATGCAAAGAAAATAGCGTAAAAAGAACCTAAATATACAAGACGCTTAATCCAAAATTGTTCTGAATGGTAAAGCTACTGGAAAACAAGGAGGAGGATCACAGATTGCA
This sequence comes from Cariama cristata, assembly GCF_000690535.1. NCBI lineage: Eukaryota > Metazoa > Chordata > Aves > Cariamiformes > Cariamidae > Cariama > Cariama cristata. The sequence goes on along the minus strand of NW_009628423.1, from coordinate 79,662 downwards.
ATCTCCATGTTTTCATTAAAACCAAACTGGAGATCATGGAAAACATTCTTTTGGAATTGGTATTAGCAGAGAGTATCTGTGTTAGCAGTACTGTTAAAACTTTAAAGGTGAAAATAATTTAGAATTATGGACATTTGTAATGATGTATTTATATACAGCACTTTGTAAAAACGCAGAAACTGATTTTAGGTGCATTAACCTGAGTATCTGAAGTGCCCTTGCAGTGACAACATTGAATTCAGTTGGGAGTTTCTGAGCTTACTGAAATGTTAGTCCAGCCATGACAAGAAGAAAATCCTAAAACCAGCAGATTTTATATACAAAGGTTGTTGAATCATGAAGAGCAGAAGACAGGCATCAAAGTGTTTGAGGGTTTGCTCTGGAGTTTTGAGTTTAAGTCAGAATGTAGGTGAAACAACAAATTCGCTTTCTCAAGATCAAGTCTGGCAAGGCAACTGTAAAACTGTGTTGTTTCTTATAAAGTTCTCTGGTATTCCCAAAGAAAAGTTCTTATTTTCTCAACGTTTTCTTGATGTGTACTCTGTGCTAAGGCTATACTGACAAAATGGTTGCATAACAGATGCAGATTTGCTTATGGTACACTGGAAGGCAAGAACTGACAACATGCTAATCCCCACAACGATTTTGCACCTAAATGTTGATGTGTGTCACTTTCATTCACTTTATATTCCATGTTCTTCATCCCACCAGTCCTGTCTAGATGATGGATGGGACTTGGTTCCTGCTCCACTGATGTGTGTGATGGCTCTAGCTGCAGTAAAAGTAAGACTCCATAAGCACCTGTCACTTCTCTTAAGTTGGGGTTGCAAAATAAAAGGTATAACCTTACCACTGAACAAGACAAAACTACTGTGTTACATGGCCTTGACTGTCCTTCACTGTGAGCAGAACTGCATTACAATCTACCAAAAATGAAACTGCAAAATAAAAGGGTAACTTTAAAGTGTTTGTCTGCTTCTTGAAATGACACTGCTGCTGGAATTCCGAGTTTATCACATCCCACAGGCTGCCAAGCCAAATCTGCCCTACTTTGAAATAAATTATAAATTCAAATTGTTTTAATCCAGTCCTGAAAACCTCACCAGGAATCTAAAAGTCCAGGTGGCTGGCTGCATCATCAAGAAGAGAGATTTTGAAAGGCTTAGAATAGGAATTGAGTGAACAGGGCCATAGGCCCTAGGTAATGCAGAAGGACACTTATCCTTCCTCTGCCAAATGTCAATGGAGGGAGGGAGGGATGGGAAGGACAGTAAGTTGTCGTGGAAGGATGGTAATCACTGGAGACTGCAGATGTGATTCTGAACAGATAAATGGGTTTTGATTAAGTATCAGGATGCCTTTTTCTTTTTTTTTTTTCATCTTACTTTTCAACATAGAATGACCCTTTGGGTCAAATCCCAAACCCTACTGAAGACTGCCGTCAATTCAGTAGAGTGAGAATGAGAGTTTTAAATTACTTTATTCCCTTCAGAATAACATGGCCAGTACAAACACTTTTTTGACACCTTGGTAATGTCATGACTATTACCAGTCACACTCAAGAGCTCTTGGTGCTCAAAGTATAGCCCATTTCAACCAAGTCCAGTGGTTTTGATATGATACTTAAGCAGGATCACCTTACCCAGAATATACCTCAACTAAACCAAAGATCTCTTCCTTCACAATAATGTTGAAGTAAAACAATAAGTTACACCTGCTGCCCCAAATCTAACAGCTTTTCCCAGGATAGAATTTTACATTACTATATCTTGGTGGCCTTTCAGTGGCAGTCTCTGCCATCTGTTCTGCCAGGCTTATATCCAAGGATGTCAACAATGGTCCCCTACTCAGCTCAGACTTCCTCCTCCGTGGTACAGACCTCCTCCGTGGTGTTTCTCTCTGGCTATTTCTCAGAGTCTTTTCACGTTTATGAACACACAAACTGCCACACTGCATCACGTTAAATGCCAATTTAGCCCACAACATGGACTCAACAGCACTCATTAGACAGTATCTCAGGAAAGTGTGTAAGAAACAGAAGTATACCATGATATAACAGAAGTGTGCAGTGACAAAATAAACACTATTTTCTAGCAGTTAGCTGTTCAGGAGCTGATTATTCAGGAATTTGTACTGGACCACAATAATTTAATGCACAAAACTGGATAAATTTGATTTCATCTAACATCTATTTATTTATCCATTTGGCCTTCTTTTGCAAGGAATGCTATGATTTAGTTTTGAATAGTGTGAAAAAGTGCTTCCTTTTGTTTTTTTTAAACCCACTGTTGATGATTTCATTTGATGTCCCCTCAACCTCAAGTACAAAAATTGCATGTAATCATTCCCTATTCACCTTCTCTAAACCATTTATAGCTGTATAGGCTTTTACCGTATTACCTTCTCATCCATTTATTTTCCAGACTGGAGAGGTGAAGTCTGCCTTGATGTTGTATATGTTTGATCACCTTGCAACCCTTCTCAATCTCATCTATAGCTTTCTTACACCTGCCTTGAGGCTAGTGGGGAAGAACTCTACACCCATTCAACCTGTGGGAGCACCGTGAATTTATGCAGTGACATAAGAACAATTTCTGGATTTATTCCATCCCTTTCTCAATAATTCCCTTCTTTTGACCTCCCTCGAGCTGATGTTTCCAGAAATCTATCCACAGTCACTACAAAATGTATTTCCTGAATGGTAATAGCTAATTTAGAGTCTGTTATTATGTATTAATAGTTTGAGTTCTTTTTATCCCATTTGCATTACTTTTCACTTATAAGCATTAATTTTCATATGTCATTTCATTATCCAGTTACTCAGTATTATGGGATTCTGCTACAGCTCTTTGCAGTCGGCTTCAGATTAGACTGTTCTGAATAATTTGTTATCAGATGCAATCGTCTCAATGCAGTATTTATCCCCTTTTCCAGCCTTTTCCAGCTTCATATTTTCTATTCTCTGTCCCTTACATAGATTTCTATAGAACATAGCCATCACCCCCTTCCCACTATTTTTCTAGGCTTTCTTCTCAGAACACCATGGAAAAAAGATATGCCTGAATTTCCCATTCAGTTAGCATCTCTACAACAGGCTGTCTGTGTGGGATTCGTTTCACCTAACTTTAGATGGTGACACCTATTTCTCAGCCAAGTCCTCTCTACAATCGAATAGAGAGGAAATAGGCAGTGCTACAGTGGAAGTGATCCAACTCTAATGTAAATGTCTAAAATGCATCAGATGATTCATGTCCTAAAAGTGTTTATTCCTCCTCATTGACTCAAAAGGAGTCTACAGTGAGTGGAGCAGATGCAGGTTATCTACGTCAGAGGCAGAGACGTCATAAATTAGGTGAGAAGAATCCTGGTTTTCTCCTGCAGATTTCACTGGCCTGCAACCACATAATTTTTCTGGTGGACTAAAAATCCAAGAACCAGATTCTTTGAAGACCTCAAACCTGGAGTAGGGAAGGACTGGGCTTAGCAGAAGTCTACAGAGTAACATCTTTGCTATTTTCCAGACAGGGAGAATGCAGGTTCCTTTGTGCTGTATGCCATACAGCATGTGGCCTAAGCGCAGCCAGGATCAGGTCCAGCTGGATGCAGGCTTCCTAGAACAGAGTGGGCTTAACTGTGCACAGGCAATATTTCACACGCCCTGTCCCTCATTCCTGCATTACTCTAGTTCCAGAATACTGTAATGCTACCACAGTTACTATCAGAAAGCTTTGACAGAACAGGTCTTCCCTTGGAAAGATTCATTTGGACTTGAAATATCTTCCAATTTCCTTGTGTTGTTTTTGTAGCATCATGTCTTCCACAGAAAGAACAAGCTTATATTGGATATATATGTATTTCAGCTTCCCTTTCCTATCTTACTCACCATCTTTTCCATCCCAAATCACCCTTCACAGCGATCAAAAGTCATGCCTGGCAGGGGATCATTTACTTTTAGACTGTTCCCTCCACAAGTTAATGATAAAAGCTACATTTCTAAAAAAGCAATGTTCTCACAACAGTCCACTGAGATAGCTAATATAATCTTGAGACACTTGGCAGTAAAGTTACCTCTGGGATCTGTTTTACAGTCAATAATATATAGGGAAAGTGCTGCACTCAGGACATACAAAAAAAAAACCTCCTAAAAGATCTAATTCATTTTCCTTTATGCAATATTCACCAGGGCACAAATATCCAAGGAACAGATTGTTCTAAAGCTTCAAAATGTTACTGCAAATTAATGTGCATTGGTTAGTACCCCTAAGCAACTGAACTACTCTGAAAACATGGCTTACAAAAATACTTTTTCCTCTCTCAAGGAAATATTCAGAAAGCACAGCCTATAAAAAAATCTTTTAAAAAAATAATTTCTTTTATCTCCAATTAGTCTTCAAAGCAGTCTTCTGACTCTAGCTTGGATCAAATACCATCTGAGATAAGAGTAATGAAGCAATAAGACATATAAAGTATAATATATAGAGAGTATTACTGCTTACCTTAGGAGAAATGACAGTATATTGGAGATGGTAACAACACAATCTTTTATTCTGAGCCTTTCTAAGGTCTAGACTAACCCTCTTCACTACAGCTTCATGTGGAAGACCCACGCCTCTCCAGAGAGAAACCACTGGACATGGTGGTTGGCTTGGAACTCTTGGCTAGGGACTGGTGAGTAATGCCAGCCCAGAAATAGCAAAGGAGTGCAGCTATTCTCCCAAAAGAAAGCTTGAACCAAGACAGAAGACATCAAAGGATTTTTTAAGAATATTCAGTGAAGAAAAGGACAGAGCATCATTAACGTAATTTGCTAATTGTTAATTGTTAATTTAGCACTTAACACAAACATCCTGTACATTTTTCAACCTGAATAATGGGAGAGACTTAGCCAAGTCCCTTATATACTCCTAGGAGCTACCAGTTCCATAAGATAAAAAGTCCTGCAAATGCCTAATAACTAAAACCATAAAAAAAACATTACAAGGAGATGGAGGCTAACCTAATGTAATGAGGTATATAAAGAAAAATCAGGTGATTGCAATAATAAACTGTTACAGCACGAAGGTGAGATTCATCTGTGCCCAGTGGTACATGTGGATGTCCCCAGCTGTGTGCTCACCTGTGATCCCATTCACAATCAGTGGAGAAAAAACCAGGTGTTTCTGGGGTATAATTCAGCTTTTCTTAAATTAGACCCTTAAATTAGGACACAGCTGTGGAAACCCCACCTCCAGAATGCTGTCCTCTGAGCAGGCTACCTTCCCTGTATTCCTACTGCCCATTTTTACTAAGGATTTTTCTAGTTATTATTGAATGCAAATGATGGTATCTCAAGAGCCCTATTATTTATCTACTCATTCAGAAAATCTCATTGAACTGTTTTCTTGTGTAACTGCTTAGAACCTGCACAAATGTTAATGGAGTACTCTTACGCTTGTCTGAAATTGATTCCTTTGTGATATGCAGAGAAGTTGTTCACAGGGCTTCTTCTTCCCCCACAATTATTTTTATCTTAGGAAGTTAACTGACTTGTAGTTATAATCTTGAATGTTGGCATTGTAGGTATTTTATATATCATATATAGTATATAATATATATGATAAATAATTTCTCTCATTAGGTGGCCATTGCAGCAGCATAGGGTTTAGCCCTTTTGGTAGATCATGCATGCCATAAGCCACAGGGGCCAGCCCGTGTGTTACAAACGGCTTCCTGCCAACAACAAGGCACGGCAATTGGTGGTGATGCTCAACTTTCAGACAGTGCCACAGCACAACTCCCTGAATCAGGGAAGCTGCTGTAGCAGCGTTGTTGTCCTCTTCCGTCAGTCAGCACATATACCAAGCTCAGAAACAGAAGTGTGAGACATCGACCAGATTGCAGGTGGCAATGGGACACAGGGGGAAGCCCTGGGCTGGACACAGCTACAGTCTATGGGGGGTGTCCATCCTGGTTTTGCTTCTGCTATATATCTCACAATCCCGAATGTGTTCTGAATCACACTCAGATCAAGAGATGCTAATTGGAGTGAGAGGCAGGTTTCTGCCTTCTGAGTCGACCTTGTAAATCTTGCCCAGAGTGCTGAGCACTTCTCTTGAAAACCATCACTTCTGGGTGGATGCAGTATATAGAATGGGAAGTAGGTTAACATTTAATCCACATAAATTCATGCCAAAAATCATATTCAAAATTTTTGTGGTGTGAACATGCCCCAAACCAATACAGAATTACAAAGGACACAAGCATAGAGCTTGCAGATCTACCTTTGGTTCCTAATTCAGTATCCTCCTCTTTCATTTACGTAAATACCAAAAAAGAAAAAAAGAATATTACAACTTCATTTTTGTTTCAAGGGAGGTAACTGAAATCTAAATGAAAGTAAAGGCATGTAAAACAAGTTTTAGGAAACCTTAAGGTTTTTGGAGATTTCACTGATACTGCAAAAGGAAACCTTTTTTTCCTAATCACCCAGATGCTCCTTTTCACAGATTGTAATACATTTTACAGAAGTGGCTAAACATTTTCTCCATTTTGCTCACCAGGAAATGCATTCATCTCATTTTTAGCACTTAATTCCTGAGTGCTCAGAATTAGCTACATCAGATGAAATCTTGGAAAAGTTCCCTTTAACTACAGCAGGTCCAAAATTTCACCACAGGCTAGATTTGCAGAACTGCTGCTGGCTCCTAGTTCTGAGACAGATCAATAGAAACCTCAAGTTCTCAGAGAAGCAAAAAATATGGGTCTAGGTATAGGAATCTCAGGTTGAACAAAAGCAGAGGCATCTTAGTTCAGATTCTGCTTTTGAAAATTTGCCTGCATGTTCAGGAATTTGTCGCTTTCGTTGTCCCTGTCCATGATCTACTCACTGGGCTACAGAGCATAACCTGTGGGATTTTTATCGTAACTATAGCTAAGGTAAAAAGCCAAAAGTGGCTTTTTCATCAGTATGGCTCTTCTTGTAATTTGAGTGCCTTGGATTTCTCAGTGCAACTTCACCTCATGCAGACTAGACATAGAGGAAGGGAGAGGATTTTGACAGAGATCAATAATGTAGTTTACACAAGGCATTACGAGGAGCATCTGTCTGCTTTGGTATCTCCCTCTAGTTTACCAGTGGGGATAAGGGGCTTTGACATCTTGCCAGCTCTGCCATCCTAGAGAAAAGTGTCAGGTTTGGCTAGCTAGGTCCAGATGCCCAACTAGACTGGAAGATACCATGTTATCAGTGACATGCTACTGTGATACTTATTTTCTCTCCCCTCTGCAGTAACCTTCACTCCTCTTATCTCGTGACTTCCTCCAACCTCTCACTGTAATATTCTGCAGGTCTCCACCACCTCTTTGTCCTGCTGTGCCATTTCACCTATTCCCGATATCCCTGGAAACACTGGGAGCTGGAGGTGCCCACCCAGGCAGGCCTCCTGCCCCACCAGCCAGACCCAAACACGTACCTGCAGCTGTGGCTTCCCCGTCAGTCCATTTCTTCCATGCTCAGAACACCCTGTACAAGATGATGTGCTGCTCTACTTGGTCAGTTTTTCCTCATTGATCCACTTTTTTTTGAAGCCCTCAAGAAAATTACCAGGAAAAAAAAAAAAAATCCTGCTTTTAGAGTTTTCCTAAAAATTTTTTTCTTCCCTCTGTCCCCTGCTTTTCAAGGCCTTTGCTAAGTAACTAGATGTTCTTCTGAAGATGGCTTTATGCTTCCTCTTTACATGTGTAACTTTTGTCAAAATTAGTGTGTGCTTCCTCCCAAAATCTCCTTGTTCTATTCTGGTTTGTTACCCATCCTCCTTCATGGCATGGCAACTGAAGTGAGTTATTTGGGGCAGGGACACTGTGTTTTCATTTCTGTTACGGAAAGCTTACAAAGCTCTCCGTGACTATAAAATAATCATTATCCCAGCGTTTATTGTTAGAACAGTGTTAGGGTACTCCAGAGAGGCTGGTCACTTCAACGTCTGTAAGCTCTGCTGCTGAATGTTGTCATTCCACAAAGCATTTCTTCAAAACAGAGTTTTTGTGGCTGAATGCCAGAGAATTATGCAATGTCTTTAAAATAGGAGGCACAGAATGGATTAGTACTTTGTCTGTGAGCTGAAAATTCAGGCTATTTTCATGTACCGGGATAAAGGTGGTTCAAAGAAATTGTGAAGCTGCCACAAACAGTCTCTCACCTGTTACGAGCTAATGCTGAAATAGCTGTGGCAATGCCATTGCTACCCCATCACTATGTAGGCAAAGGATCATTGCAGGAGACACGAAAGTGGGACACACGATGCTGTAATACTCTGAGCCTACTGCAGCCCACTTAAACAGAGGAAGTTGTGCAATTAGTTTAATTCAAAGTGATAATTGACCCAACTCATTACTATTCCTAGGATAAAAAGAGAAGGAAAGATGGATTGGTGCTAACTCTGCCTCAACCACTTCAGGCTTTCTGGTTATCTTCTTTATATATTTAATTAAGTACATTTGAAGGACAAATCTAGAGGGTAACGAGCTTTTACAACTCTCATTGAAATTAAAAGCAGCTGCACGTGTTCCTGAGGTTTTGAAAGAAATATATTCATCCCATAAAAAATACATTAGATGACCATTAAAGTTCTCAAACATGACAATAAAAAGCAAATACATTTATAATTAGAGCTGCCCCTCATTCATTAGACACAGGCTGGTGTCTCCTTTGCTACTCAATCAATGTTTTGCTCTTGTTTTGTACTTTCTTCATTTTGCCTTCATGTTTGTTCAGAGCTCTTCTGGACGAAAAGTGCTATAAATAAGCAAGCTGCTGTTACTGCTGACCACAGCCTATTGCCTACTCCTGAAAGCTTCTATTTTCCTGGATGTCAGACTGATCTGAAAGGAACTGCTTACATGAGTGAGGGGCACTTGTCCTCATCCTAGCAAGTTCCTCTAGAATAAATATAGGAATTTGAGCCAGAGATTTCATCCTGTCTATTTAGGAAGTCACAAATGCAAAACTATTTCTTGTCAAAGGCACAGAGTTATGATGGTGCCAGATGATAGGACAAAGCCCAGTGATACATAGCTGGTTTCTTTGGGAGACAAGGCTTTTATTTATATTGGATGATAGATTATAAAAAATGTTGGCAGTTAACACCTAAATATACACTCCATTTCACAGGACTTGAATTCCGGTAAAATGTGTCATATTAAGGGAATTAAAAGCTGATGATTAGATTGAGAGGGGCACACAAATTAGATGAATAGATTTTTTTCAGTGGGTGCAAAGATTCATCATCTTGCAGACCTAGAAAAAGTACATAAAATCAGTGTTGGCAATATGACTATTTCCATATAAATTGTGGTAAATAATGCTGCAACATAGCAGTTACACAAACTAATGTCTCTCTGCAGACCTTGAATAGGCTGGTAGGATAAACTTGTTTGAACAAGCATATGTTTTAACGCAGTCATAAACACTGAGTGTGGAATCTGAGACACGCTCATAGGACAGAGAATGAGGTCTTGGAAAGCAAGGACATTATAAATATTGTAGAGATCCCGACATATAATCAGCTAAATATGTGTTACCTTGTATCAGCAAATAGGAACTTCTATTACTATAGCTAAGAGTGCGTATAATCATTGTTTAAGATCAAGGAAATGTCAAACTCTTGTATCTGCACATCAAAGAGACATTGGCAGATGGGATAGAGCTCAAATGAAAGAATCAAGATGTAGAAAATATATTTTATTGTCTCTCCCAGTATAAGTTATATGTTCCAATTTCACTTGTTGTGAACAGACTAAGAAGTGTAAGCAAGGAACTGGAGACTGAAGAAAATCATTGCTTTATAGGATTCCCTGATTTCCCATCACAGGCATTTCAGTACTGTGTTTCCTGTTGAAAACAGTGATGCAGGAGCATAGCCAAGAGGGCAGATCATTCAGAAGTGGTTTCAGACTGCATGACTTTTTTGTCAGTATTTAGTCAGTATTTTAGTCAGCTACCACATGAGTTGTCGCCTCCTTGAATAAAGAATGAGAAGGCGTCAAAACTACCACAGCTGGGCGGCTCTCAGTAAACAGCATCATTGCACCCAGTGGAGAAAAAAGAGGACATGAAGGGGCATTCACAACAGCATCCTTCCATCCTTCCATCCCTGCACTGAACAGCCAACAGAGACAAATGAATGGGAGTTAGAAACAGAGGGGAGACTTTGGAGTCATACCTCATGGACAAACGTGTTAGGGAGAGAAGGAGGGAGGAAGAGCAGAGAAGTGAAATCATGAAGGAAGCAAAAGGGCAGGAGTAAGGGGAAAGAAAATAAGAACAAACAGGCTTAACCAAAAGATATCAGGAAAGATACCTCATATTGTAGAAGAGTTGCACTATTATAGCATTATTAGCATAGGAAGAAGAGAAAAATTTGCTTAAGCGATTGGAAGTGTGTGACTTTGATGAAGTCCATCATACTTTCCTAACTCCTGTCCCTGTCAGTTCTGATAAGGGTCAGGAAGAAATGAGGGGCTGAGGATCATAGCAAGAGAGCGGATGTTCTTGGCTACCCTCATGCTTCCTCTCCTCTCTTGGTCTCAGTTTATTCTTGTATTTCCTCTGCAAGTCTGAGACCTCGACTTGGTGTCTCGTACAGCGTTACACAAGTTACCCATCTGGAAGCAGCCTGTTGTGCAGGCAAGGAAGAGATGCTGCTGCTTTTCAATTTAGATACATGTGAAAAAAGAGCGACTCAGACACTGTGGCTGAGAAATGTTGGCTGGTTTGATTATTTTTACACATGCTTCCCCCTCCATTTCCTTGAAGAGCTATGGAATATTTATACTCTTATCTACTCTTACACCTTTACAGCTACTCTGTAGGAGTGGTTTTAGATCTGTCTTTCATGGTGTTTGATCCTTTTGACTGATTTTTTCCCCACTATCTCCTTTCACAGTAATGAGGTTCTATTTGCAATACATACCAACATGCTTACTGTATTTACATGCATAGTAGTACAAGTAAGACATGGCTGAGAACACATTTTCTGCTTTTGTTTACTGTATCTTTTCTGTTTGTTTCTTCTGGTCCTCAAATTTGATGCTAAAGAATCAATTCCTTTAAATGCAAGATGTGGTAAATTCTGCCCTATTTCACCACAATCATGAGCAGGACACCAATTTCTTTAGCTCATATTCCTTTATCTTCTGGCTTCCCAGCTCTCCTTCTGTCCTAAACCAAGCCCTGCATGGACACCATCATTTATCAGTCCAGGTGTCTCCCAGTCTGGGACTGTTAAGGGAAGTAAGAAACTACTCAACAAACACAGTATGTCTTTTGTTGTCACCCCTTCTGCTTATTTCATATCACAGAATCATCAGGGTTGGAAGGGACCTCTGGAGATGATCCAGTTCAACCCCCCTGCCAAAGCAGGGTCACCCACAGCAGTTGCACAGGATGGTGTCCAGGTGGGTTTTGAATATCTCCAGAGAAGGAGACCCCACAGCCTCTCTGGGCAGCCTGTGCCAGTGCTCTGCCACCCTCAAAGTACAGTTGTTCTTCCTCATGTTCAGGTGGAACTGCCTGAGTTTCAGTTGGTGCCCGTTGCCCCTTAACCTGTCACTCGGCACCACTGAAAAGAGTCTGGCCCCATCCTCTTGACACCTGCCCTTAAGGTATTTATAAGTATTGATCAGATCACCCCTCAGTCTTCTCTTCTCCGGGCTGAACAGACCCAGTTCCCTCAGCCTTTCCTCATCAGGGAGATGTTCCAGTCCCCTCATCATCGTCGTTGCCCTCCACTAGACTCTCCCCAGTAGTTCCTTGTCTTTCTCAAACTGGGGAGCCCAGAACCGGACACAGCACTCCAGACGTGGCCTCACCAGGGCAGAGTAGACGGGGAGAATAACCTCCCTCGACCTGCTAGCCACACTCTTCCTCATGCACCCCAAGATACCATTGGCCTTCTTGGCCATGAGGGGACATTGCTGGCTCATGGGCAACTTGTTGTCCCCCAGCACTCCCGGGTCCTTTTCTGCCAGGCTGCTCTCCAGCAGGTCAACCCCCAGCCTGTACTGGTGCATGGGGTTATTCCTCCCAAGGTGCAGGACCCTACACTCACCCTTGCTGAACTTCATGAGGTTCCTCTCCTCCTGCCTCTCCAGCCTGTCCAGGTCTCGCTGAATGACAACGCAGCCTTCCGGTGTGTCAGCCTCTCCTCCCGGTTTTGTATCAGCAGTGAACTTGCTGAGGGTGCATGCCATCCCCTCAACCAGGTCATTGATGAATAGGTTAAACAAGACTGGACCCAGAACTGACCTGTGGGGAACACCACTGGCTACAGGCTTCCAACCAGACTCTGCACAGCTGATCACAACCCTCTGGGCTCTGCCGTTCAGCCAGTTCTCAATCCACCTCACTGTCCACTCATCTAACCCACATTCCTGACCTTACCTATGAGGATGTTATGGGAGACAGTGTCAAAAGGCTTGCTGAAGTCAACGTAGACAACATCCACTGCTCTTGCCTCATCTACCCAGCCAGTCATGCCATCGTAGAAGGCTATCAGGTTGGTCAAGCATGACCTCCCCTTAGTGAATCCATGTTGACTATTCTTGAGAACCTTCTTTTCCTCCAAATACATATGTACAAAGCACTTGAGGAAAGAGAAGGCTGCAAAGGAGATTTTCTTCTGGAAGAAAGTGCTACTGCTTTCCCACCTCCTGCAGTCAACAGCCCCAAAGGAAAGTTAATAAGCAAAGGCGAAAGCAATGGTTGGGAGAGAGAAGGCAGTGCTGGGGGAGAGAACTGAATTGATTCTCACGGCCTACATGGAGAAGTTACCTATGCTTATCCAAGTACTTCATGTTCAGTTTCTCAAATTATGTATTATATATTCTTGGAAATGGCATTACTACTCAGGTTGCCGAGGGCTGTGCCATTATTTTGATCTGAATGGCTACACACTGAGATTGGCATTTCTGGCTTTGAAATTAAATCACAGTCTCATATTTGGCACAGAGCTTGGAGAAATTTTCAAAATGATGGCTACACAATGCAGCTGCCTGTCAGTGAAAAGGTACAATCCCAGGGGAATTTCAAATCCCGACAAGCTGAGGATTCAGCTGACATTCTTCTGGCTTTTAGTGTGTTTGGAAAGTTGACTACTATTAAAAATGAAAAGTTGACTACTATTAAAAAAGAATCTGTCTCCTTGGCATACCACTTCTGTGGTCACAACACAGTAGTCAAGGTAAGACATAGACACTACCAAGATTATAAAATACAAAAACGTTCACAGGAAAGTTCAGTTTGGGTAACAATGCATTAATGAATAACAGAAATAGCTCTTGAGGGATCATTTATCAACTCAGAGAAAAATCAAAATATTTGGAATTTAGAACACTTATTTCACACTTGTCACTAGTATAAATCCCATCAACACTGCTGAAGTTATCCTGCACTCTGTTGGTAACTCATCAGATGATCAGGGTAACTCAGAATTCTTTCTAGCTGTATTGGTAGGCTATTAAAACCTATATTTTAAGAGTCTGACTGCTGATTTCAAGACAATTTCCCTGGAGTCTTCCCTTCACTTCAGGAATTCAGCTCTCTGTTGGATGTAACTAAGGCAAAGTGTGGTAATCCTTCAGAGCCTGTGCATGCTCTGTCCATTTTTCAAAAGCCTGTCTGAGAAATGATTACATAAAATAACTCCAGTGTATTCTGAGAAAAACATCTCTTTTTTTGCTTCCTTACTAGAGAAGCAAAACTATGCAATATTCTACATTCAGTCATGTGCAAGATCTGTTGATAATGCCGAGACACGATCATTGAAAATATTAATACTTTATGTTAGACACTTTGATCAATGGCTTTTCTCCATTGGTCAGAGGAGAATTTTCATTTAAAACTTTCAAGCGCATTACAGAGGCTAATGTGATTTCAGAACCAAGGATAATTTCTTTCCAACTCTAATTCTCCAACATTCAAATACCAAAACCAGGGAGTAAACTGAATACGGGCAGCGGTGTTCTTACTCACAAAGAGCATTTCCAGAGTGGGCGATGGTTCTTTGCTTCACTTTTATACGGGCTTGCTCAATTAGATAGTGGGTATTCCATCATTATGTGATTTCTGCCTACACTGCAGACTACAGTTTGAGGAAGATGTATGACTCTGCTCACATCCATTCAATCCAACCCATTTTCTTTATCGGTTCAGTAGTCTTCCTTCTTATGACCATCCAGTTAATACTTCTCTTCCTCTTTTGTAATATACATTTTACCATGAGAGTTCCTGTGTTTGGCACCAAATATTAGTTGACAAATATTACCCTACTGCTGAATTATTCAATATTCTTTGGTATTGCTTTCGTCTTTATTCCTACTGCACCATACGCAAAGCAAATTCTTTTTGTAGCAAACCTACATCATCATCAATATTAGGAGGCAATCCTTAGTTTTCTGTATTGGCTGGCAGTTACTTTCCATGGACCTTAACAGTCTAATAGAGAGAGAAGACCATGCTCTTGTCAGTCAGCGTAGGTAGTAACAGTAACTTTGATTCAGTTCCACTGAAAAGTGAGATGTGCTATTCTGTAGATTCAAAAATATTCATATACTCTCTATTACAATTCTGACTTCTGTATTTACTTCAGATTATAGATGCAGCACAATCATACTGTGTTTTTTCCAAATAGATTCAGTATCTGATCTTCATTAATACTAAAGCTCCTTGCAAGCTTCTGTCTGAAATAAAGAAGCATCAGGGAGAAGGAAAATGTACAGTATGTCAAAAAAATGCTGGATGCTCCAGCATGCCAGCAACCAGTCTATTTATCATTTTGAATCTAGCTTGTTGACCCTTTTTCTTTCAGCCATTGCTCGCTTCAAGCCATTCAAAATATGAAAGCAATGAACGCAAGTCTCCTGAGACTGAATGTCTGCCATGGAAGACCAAGTGTAGTAAAGGAAGCGGTGCAGGAATACATACATATATGATATGATGGTTGCTGTCTTTGGTGAGATGGGCAGAGGTGAAGTGAAATGGGAGGAAGAAGAATTTAAAAGGCATCAAAAGCAGTGTACCTGGAATACAAATGCTTTGCTGGAATACTCGAGCTGTACAATAAGGAATCCATAGCCCAAAGGACCAGTCAGATTTATTAGCATACAATTTGTAAAACATACATCTCACATGTTCTCTCGAATGAGGAAATTATAACTGTAACCGGAGATGCGCTATGACAGGTCTCTGATTTCTTGCATGTGTATATTATCTTGACAGTCTACTACACTGAGCAATTTAAGACCTTACAAAAGCATGCTTACCCATAAATGAATTCCTAGACTAACGAACTCTCTCTTCACTTGATTAATGGTTTTGCTGGAAGTGGTAAGAATGGAACAAAAAACAGTAAAATGATGAGAAGCAAGCTACTGTGTCTTTGAGACAGAGATGTCTAGTGACAAACATGCTCTGAGCTTGAGAAATCCACGTAACAGGATATTCAGAGATCATCTTTCAAAACCTACTGCCAAATGTAGGCTATGGTAGTGCAAGATGACTGTTTCCAGAAGATGAAACATACTTTTCAAGTGGTTCATTTGGGCAGGAAAGCTGTAATGTGCCTTGTGCAATGTCAGTAGTGTCTAAAGCAATGTATATTTAAATGCATGCCCTCAGTGAATACTGAGCGAAGCGGGCTGGAAGCCACACAAGCTTCTAATATAATGGCATTTTCAATCAAAATGTCACTCTGCTCTTTCAGAGCAGCTATGTGTTTCTTTAATGACTGATAGTATCTATCTGTACAAACTTGAGCTAGGTCTAGGAATCTTTCCTAGTAATCCCCAGTTTACTAAGGAATTTCAGTACTACAACAAGAATTTTCAAGGATATTTACACAGAAATATTTTTTTCTGTTTCAGTGTACAATTTCTGCCTGTGTCAGCTTTTATATCTTTATAAACTGACAGGGATTTAAGTTAAGTTTTGTAGTAAATTAAGACAAAAGTTTTCTGCTAATTTTCTGAGCTGTTGTCCACTGACTGAGTTCATTTCTCACACGGTCCTTCTATATCCTCCCAAATACTGATGTCACAGTTTAACAACATGTTTATAGCAAACATATTTTTTTCTGCCCTTTTAAAACAGTGAATTTGTCAGTGACCTCCATATGAAGGTTTGTTTTTAAGCCAGAAAGAATAAAGACATCGGAGCTGCAGTAAAAGGACACTGGGACTTAAATTTACAGCCCATGCAGTCACTCAAACTCAGTCATCATCACTGAGCAAAACGCAGTGATTAAGGCCCTCTGGGAACTGGCTACCAGACTCCTGTGCAAAGTCACTGGCACCACTTAAGTGTCTTCCGCACTGTACTTAATGTTATCAAACATTAAAGAAAATATTGAAAGAGGGAGAAATGACCAATACCCTGGTTAATGTCAGAAGCCAGTCCACTTCCCACTGCCAGAGCTTCAGCGGAGCTTCTGCCTGGAGACAGGTTTCACTCCACACACAGCACAGAGCATTAGTTTACACTTACTGTACAAAGCTCCCCGTACCCCAGACTCTGAAAGAAGATTGTACTAAACGAACCCTGTACTAAACATTATAAAAAGACCCCTCAGGAAGGCTGTCAGCTCCCTGCACCTGCCTCCTGAAAGGGTTGTGTAAGCAAACAGCCCAGGTGGGATGGAAGGCGTTACTCCAGGCAGCAGAGACGTAAGTGCCCCATGGGATGGCTGAGTACCGACAACTCCCAGCAGCTGCCTCGGGGCTGCAGGAGGGAGCGCAAGGGCCCAGGCAGCACGAGGAGAGGCTGTGGCCCGGTGCCATGGAGGGCAGCCAAGGACCACCATCACCGAGGTCATGGGGAGAGGAGTGGACGCCGACATCTGGGAGGATGCCAGGGCTTGAAGCCCCTGGGGGTTCCCAGGGAAAGGACATGAAGGGATGCACAGGCATCAACAGCATCTCCCTCCAATTTTTTTTGCTCTGTGCTCTCAAATATCAACCTTAATACATAGCAGAAAACACAATTAGGAGAATCTATTTAACCTAGCTCTCTCAGCTGATTTTTTTTGTTGGTTTGGGGTTTTGTCCCAGCAAGATGATTTCACAACAAGAAAATTGAAACTACAGAGTGAGAAATGCAAGAAATGTTACTGAAGCCAGATGAAGTATTTGAGTTCAGTTCAACTACCCAGATATCTATAACCTCTACTCTTTTTACTGAATAGATTAGGAGGGCCACAGAGAGTGTACAAGTTTCAATGAGTCTGAAGATAATTGGAATATTCAAGTGCTTCATACATCTCCAGTTACCAGCATAAGCATCTCATATCTCACGTTGTTGTCCTACAAAATACAATATCCTGCATAAAAAACCAACAAGTTTTAAACTTTGATTTCCAGGTTATTCAGATAATCCCGAAAATTACTCAGAAGTGTGGTAGAGTGCCCACTATATTGAAGTACTAATTGCATCTATGTTCACTGCTGCCTAGCATTTAAAGCATTTTCTGAAAAAGCAAGCTGCTGTCAGTTACTAGTGCACGTTCTTTATAACAAAAATTTCTGTCTGTACAGATTGTGCAGCTGCTGTAAAAGAAGGCAGGTTTGGAAAATGGCAAATTGGAAGGAACATACCACTAGGAAAAAATGGAGAGATTAAAAAGTCTGATTATGTCTTGCTTAGTATTCATTTTGAGCAAGACAATATACTCTACTGCAGTAGATAGTAATTACTGTTAATAACAAGTAGTTTAAAAAATAAACAAAAACAAACACCAAAAAACCCCAAAACTTCCAGAAAATAAATGTTTTGCAATAAAAAAAGGGAGGATGGAAAAAAATCAAGCCAAAATAATATCTTACTATAATATTTGCACTGTGATGTCACTTTTTCAACATTACAGTGAAGGAATGAGGTTACACCATGGCCCAATCAAGTTATTTTTGGGCTTTCTTCCCCCGCCTCCACCACTATATCCAAGAGTGACACCCTATGATCCACCTACTTGGAGCTGGAAAACCAGAGCATCACACCCATTTACCAGATGTGTCATCTCCAACATGTCCAAATGGACTCAGCCCTCCTACGAGCGAGGCTTCTGGAGTCTGTGCTCAGTATAATGCTGCAGTGACTACAGGGAAGCCTCTTCAGAACATATGATGTATTTGTCCCTGGCAACATAGCACAGAGCAAAAAGACTGAAAGAATAAAACCGCTGCACTTATTATGCTACCCAACTGCAGATTTTCCTCTAATTCTGACCAACTGGGTATTTAAAATAACATTTTAAAATTTACGTCCCTCTCCATCAGAAGTTTGGGAGAGACAGGCTGAACATCAGCTCTTTTGTTCATGTCAGGATTTCTTTGTTCCCACCTGGATATCATCTGTGGTAAGAACGTGAGTTACTGCGTGTGATGAAGTTAATTTGTGTGTATCAACATAGTATATTACACAGCAAATCTTACCAACATTCTTCATTAAACATCAAGCATTTGAATTAGAGTTGTTGCCAGATTTCTGGATACCCAGTAAGAGCTCCAGGAAGAGTTAACTATGCAGTTCCTCAATAATCACCAAGTCCATGACCTCCTAGAAGGTATCTAAAAGGTCACACTTGTCAATTAATATCTATCCATGAAAGTAGTATTAGTACATTATTATTATAAATAGAAATCTCATGGGGTTTTGTATTTCTATGTGAGAATGATCTACTAAAAAAAAAAAAAAAACACAAACAAACAAACAACCAATTTGTTACCCTAATGTCATGTTTAAAGTAATAGATAATGTCATCATTATGAAGATGATCCGAGGGCTGGAGCACCTCTGCTGTGAGGACAGGCTGAGAGAGTTGGGGTTGTTCAGACTGGAGAAGAGAAGGCTCCAGAGACACCTTAGAGCAGCCTTCCAGTACCTAAAGGGGGGCTTCAAGAAAGCCAGGGAGGGACTTTTGACAAGGGCATGGAGTGATAGGACAAGGGGCGATGGCTTTAAACTGGAAGAGGGAGGATTTAGATTAGATGTAAGGAAGAAATACTTCATGATGAGGGTGGTGAGGCAGTGGCAGAGGTTGCCCACAGAAGCTGTGGATGCCCCATCCCTGGAAGTGTTCAAGGCCAGGTTGGATGGGGCTGTGAGCAACCTGGTCTGGTGAAAGGTGTCCCTGCCCATGGCAGGGGGGCTGGAACTAAGTGATTTTTAAGACCCCTTCCAACCAAACCATTCTATGATTGTATAATTATTTTGTAGCTCTCTTCTCTTTCCTGGCCCCTCCTGCTCACACCTGTTAATGTAGAAAAGGATATTCCTCCCTCTAACACTTTCTGTTTGTTTTGTGGATTTTGGACCTATCTCAGGAGTTTTGTACAATTTACTCAAACTTTCCCCTGCAATTTTACATCTTACATAGCAGATAATATGACAGGTCCATGAGGAGAATCTACCCAGTAGATTTCACATGTACAGTAGACTTTTCACCACAAAGTCCCAGTATTTCAAGCAGTTGCAACACACACAGGTCAGCTACTGACCTCGATTTAACAGCAGCATGTACTATCACTAAAGTGTGTGCCTCAAGATGCACCAGATCTACAGCCTAAGCAAACCAAATAGTTCCAGATGTATATGTCATTTTTTGTTCTGATGTCTTCCACATGTGATTTACAGAAAGATTTTAACAATGGCTAAAAGTGCACATATGACCTCTAACTCCTAAATTATGCTGAATTCCTTGATGAGCTTTTGTTCACTAAGAACAGGAACTCCTGCATTTTCAGCAGACTATATGAAGAATTAGTTATTTGGTTCCCTGTGATGATTAATTGTTTATCACAACTCCTAAACTCTTTTTTTTTTTCTGTTTTCCTAGATAATTTTTTTAAAGTTGCCTAAAGATGCCATCCTGGTTTGTTGGGGGGGGTTCATTCTGACATAAGAACAAAAGAGGAATCAGTCCCCATTACTGTGGAAGAAGGTTCATCAAGTGACTGAATAAATGTGAAGAGGCAGGAAACAGGAAATGAAGGTGCTATCAAGTCAATACACATGTACCAAAGAATGAGTGGGCATTACTCACATAGGTATGAATAACACATTTTGATGTCTGTGCCATTTTGCATTAGCCCAGGATATTTCACATGCACTCATGATTATGGAAATAGAAACAGATTGTGAGTCAGAGATAAAGTTGAGTCAGAATGAATATGTGAAGTGAGTAGAAAGGAATGATCACAGCCATTAACTTTGCCTGTGAAAGGTATTAAGGCAAGACCAGTCAAAGAACCAAAGCAAAAGGGGCACTCAAAGAGCAACTGGGCAAAAATGCCAAGATGTGTTGACAGCTAAAATGACAGGGTTTTCTATTATCCATAGCAGTTACATCTGCATGTTACAGAAGCTCAAATGACAGTTTATGTAAATCTTTTCGGCACTTTTTGTTGACATTATTTCCCTCTGCCCTTGTGTTCATTACCTAAGACATGTTCGTACCTTGACTAAACAAGGTAAAATACAGAATGCTTACCCATGACAATGTAGGAAGTCAATAGGAGTGCTCTCGTAGACTGTGTATATGAAGGAGGCATAGATATTTGACTCCTTGATATCTGATTTATTTCGCAGACCTTGAATGAGCTAGAGTGCTGCAGTTTTAAATGCAACAGGGGAAAAGTGCCAGAGAAACTTTCTGTAGGAAAATGGGACCAAAGAAAATCAGATTTCCTTGTAAGATATTCATAGTTTTCTGTTTTGGCTAGTTCATAGATAGCACGAAACTAGAGTATATAGAGTATTTTAGTGTTGCAGCTCAGATTTACTGAAGGTTGTGGTAAGGGACAGAGAAATCTTACCAAGATGTCATTTTTATCAAACCATACTTCATTTAGTGTCTTGGATTTGGGTCAATAATTCTGTTAACAAAGAATTTTGCTTCTCAACATGAACTTAACATCTTGAAACAGAAATCTAACTGACCAAAATAATTTACAACTCTTAAAGTTGGAGAAGACATATTGTGCACACATACTTAGCTTCAATAATTCAGCATAGTTGGAAAAAATCACCCTATAATGATCCTATAAAATTCACTCTATAATTTTTTGTGTTAAATATATGTAAGTTTGGAATACATTTTAAAGTTCAGAGCAGTTCAGGTTAATTGGTTAAAGATGCTGTCTTGCTGGAAAGACACAATTTGCAAAGACAGGCAATCTCTTTATTAAGTCAATTTACATCATTGAGCAAACAAACAAGCTTTTAGGCACACAAATACTTGTTCAGGTCTGAAATAGCAAAAGCATTTTGCGAAGGTAAACACAAACACAGAACAGACTCTAAGTTTAACTTGACTGTTGAACAGTAAGACCTGAGAGAAAAAGTTGCAGGCAGAAAAGGAGCAATGGTAGGGTATGATCATGGAGAGAAGTGGTGATTATCTCCTGTGGGTCAGAAAGTAAAAAAGTTAATCACAATCTGATCAATATGTTTAGCTCATTGTGACTATTACTGTTTTACAACAGAAGGCATTGGCTTTTTTCCAATATTTCCATCATTACAAAGAAGAAAATGCCGTGATTCTTGAACAGAAAGCCTAGGTTCAGCCAGATTTTGCTGACCCAGGAAAGATGATCAACAGAATTTTTTACTACTTTTTGAACCTGACCCCTCAAAGGAATATATTTTTCAGCTTACTAGTGAAGTCAGTCACAGCACCCACCTATGCATTATTCTGTAGTTATGACAATACAGAATAAGGTCTTGACCCTGCAGACGTGTATCTCTAAGCATAACAATAGTCCTATCAATATCACTGAATGAATTATATGTTTAGCATGTGAGGTAGTAGTGCAAATTTTGAAGGCTAGGTACAAATCTAGAGCATTTTTTTATTTTAGCAAGCTCAGGAAAGTTTAAAAGTTAATTTTAAATAAATGCATATTAGAAACTAAAAGGCCATGATTGTCATCAAAATTGTAATGAAAAATTATCTTTCAACATCACAGGCCCCCTACCTCAATTGATGCGAATTGCAAAGCTTGTTGAAAACACCAACAGAAAAGCCATGGACCACATCGACAAGAACTTGCTGTCTGATCTTAAAATGCCTCCTTTGATTGGTTTATTGAAGATGAGAATGGTGGTATGTGGACAAATTCAAACATCCTCCAGTCATGATACAGCAATTTCAGATTGGGAATCCTTCTGTGATCTCTACCACAGGAAATCCAGCAGCCACTCCAAGACAGGGAGCCTGGCAGAGGTCTGCTCCACAAGTGTTTTGGGTCTAGCTGCTTTGCACTACTGATATAATCAGCTCCGCACAGTACTCAGTCCTAGATGGCTCCTGGAAGAGGATCTCAAACAGCTCCCCAGACAAAAACAACAACAATAATCAAACTATATTAATTTTTTTCCAAATGCCAGCCCATGCCTCAGTTTATGGTGTTCGGCACAGCATATGAAGCTCCATATGTTGTTTTTTGTAACGTCAACTTTGAATTCGTCACTTCTTCCTGCACCAAGTCTCTTTTCTTCTGTGTTTTGGATTTTGTAGTATCAACCACATCTGAGATTTTCTCTGTCTGCAGCCTCACTTCTGAAGAGAGCTGTGCAATATGAGCCTTTGCCCAATGCAATTCAGAGCTTTAACCATCTTCTCCGAGTTCTTTGTAAATGTACAATGACTATCACCAGTAAGTCTTACTCTGGACCAGATACATTCTTTTGAATGGTAATTTATAACATTTATACCTATCAGTAGTTTCCTGTCACATGCTTTGCACTCAATCCTGACCAAATTTCCCATTGGAGAACTATTTTTACCATCTGGTGTAAACGCAATTTGGAGCCCCCAACCCAAGTGCAAGATTGGCTTATCAGCTGCAAATCAGTCATTCCTGGAATCAATAAAAACACCAAATACAGCAAGACCACCAATCATCAGAAGCAATGCTACTTTTTTATTTTCTGATACCCCTTCTGGTCTGTTTCTGTATTCAGATCCTTTCCTTTCCTTTCCTTTCCTTTCCTTTCCTTTCCCTTCCCTTCCCTTTCCTTTCCTTTCCTTTCCTTTCCTTTCCTTTCCTTTTTCTTCTTTTCTTCTCTTTTTTCTGATCCCAAGTATTCTTCAGAGAGTCTAAGCAACCAGACTTTTACTTCACCCATTTGTTTTTCTTTTTCTAATAGCACAGCCACCTGTGATATGAGAACTAAGCTAATACCATATGACTTGTCTAAGAGTATCTTCAAGGTAATTCATCCAAAAACTTGCTCTAAAAAAGCTGTCTTCAGCCTCTTCATAAGTTTGTTGTTTTTCTTCTCTGTTTGTCTTACAAAATCTAATCATGAAATTATCTTTTCAAACTTATTTAATATATTTTTCATATTCTAAAATCCAGGAGGAAAGAAGCCATTAAACAGGAAATGAAGCTTTTGTTTTAATCCAAAAAAGCAAAAATCTGAAAGTTTTTTTGTGCATTATTAACAAGCAAAATGCAAAATTTAAAATGAAATTTAACTAAAGAACCTTCCAAAATTATTTAGAAGTGCTCCTTTGTCATCAGCATCCCTAGAGTCTTTGTGAGACTATTAGCTAATTCTGCATATGATACATTGTAAATAAAATACCACATGAATGCTTTTCTTCCTGTAGCAGAACCAAGTGATTAATGCAACTCTGCTGTGCTCTTCGCCCTTCACTTTAATGAGTCATGCAGACTGGATAATGGTGGTCTCGCATCCTTTTCAGTTAGGGTTTATTTGAATACTTGTTAATTTTTCAGGGCCACTATAATCAGGATGTTATGTATTAAAGGAGGCGTGCAAGATTACAGCTTTTGACACTCTCCCATCTTAAAAATAAATTTAGCAATTATGATAAGATGAAATCATCTCCTGTTTTTCTGAGAAACAGGGAAAAGCTTTGTTTTTTTAAAAAAATAAAGAATAATTGGTCTCCAACTTACTCCATTAGGACTTTTGGGCCTGAGTAACCAACAGAAGGATTCCTCATTCAAATGTTAATCTTCTCAGCCCATGAGCTAAATGCTCTGGATCTCTGGCTGGGGCAAGATGGAGCATGCACTGGCAAGCGGGCAACCACTATTGTACCCTGAGTGCCAAGGCAGCTCCCCCCCTCTTTCCACACCTACAGTGGGGAGCTGATGCATATGACAGCATGTGTCACCCTTCCCTTGTGCCCTGCCCGTAGCCGTGTATTTGCAAAGGCAGCCTGCCCTCAGATTTGGCTCACCCAGGTACTTGACTAGACTCAGTACTAAGACTGAGAGGGCTGACAAAGACATTTGACAGTTTACAGTCCTAGGAAAAAAAAGGAAACAGAAAACTAAAACTAATCAGCCACACCAGCCCTTATGCACTTCTGCAAATCTTATCAACTGCTAAGCTGTGGCGGTAGCACCCATAGCCATCATCTCAACCCTTTGTTGACATTCAGACCCTGGGAGCATCAAGCATCATTCATTGTTTTATTT
Source organism: Cariama cristata (assembly GCF_000690535.1). NCBI lineage: Eukaryota > Metazoa > Chordata > Aves > Cariamiformes > Cariamidae > Cariama > Cariama cristata. Next base: position 55,182 of record NW_009628423.1, on the reverse strand, counting down.
TTTAATCTGTGTACTTAATTAATATCTGAAACCCTTCAAGCACAGATCTAACCACTTATGAAAAGCAGAACATACCTTCTCCTGTATAGGCCCTCCTCCCACTTCATGTCAGTAGCGAAAAAGGGACCAAAGTCTTTCAGTGACTTTGGTTTCCATGGTTGCTGAGGTTGGTACTTGTCTCATCAAACGCAGATGTCTACATCTGCACAGCCCTGGGTGCTTTTAGAGCACAATCTCTTTCACCCTGTGCAATGTGAATCACACAGAGTGTCTGTTGCTTCAAAAGGGCCTTGATAAGATGTACTTCTCTGAACTGCAGATATCTAATGTTTGAATCTCACTCAAACTGTCCTGTCCTTACCGTACTCAGAGTTTCCTCACAGCCCTCCATCCAAAAATTAGGCTGCTTAGTTGGCAAGCTCAGTGACAGTCAGTCATAGCATAGCCATCAACCGGCAAACGTTACAAGTTACTCAAATATACTTCGAGCAGAGCACTGGTAGAAATTTGAAACAGTTTTTTTGGTACAAATATTTGAGATGATCAGATGTCAGAGGTCTTACTTGTAAGGAAACTATTTTTATAGAATGAGATAAGATTTTCTTTCTTAGACTATTTCTTCATTGAGGAAGAAACATGTTTGCTTTTTCACATTTCCTGAAATGTTAGTTTCTGCCACTGCAGAATATGTTTCTGAAATCTACTGCTATTAATTGTTCATTGAAAGAAATGTAGAATCTATGTTTGTAAAGAGGCTGCACAGGCTTGTAAAAAGGGCGTTATCTTGTTTTCTCTGTCTTGTCTGCCCGATTTAGAAAGAGGCTTGGGCCATGGACTGACGATATGTTTTTGACTGTATAATCAGCTGTTTTGAACAGTTCTCAGCAGAGATCTTCTTCAGTACACAAGTGAGGAGACTTTGGCAAACATTTGATGTAGCTGCAAAGGTAGTCAACACGGATACACACTGAGTAACTGGAGTATCAGTGAGCTGGTTCAGTTTAGTGCAGGGATTTTGAGAAGCAAGCAACCAAAAACCTAAAGATATGCCTAGAAAAACCTCATAGAGTTCATAGAAGACTGCATGGGCTGCTCAATAGAAAGTCCCTACCCTACCTATTTATGGTTTCCTTTTATTCTGAATTCTGACTTTCAGCTAAAATGTGAAACTGCCAAAATTCACTAGGAGACAGGTATGGGTGGTTTTAATAAATGCTGTCAGAGATACATACACAAAAAAATGAGAAGGTATGTCTGCATGCTGTAATAAAGCATAACAGACAGATTTAGCCGAAATTAACACAGGCAGGGCTAGCCTAGGTAGTTAGATTGCCTGTGTTAGCCTAGAGCTGTGCTTGAGCTAATCAACCTTGTGGAGAGTAGAGGTCTATTCATATGGACAGAATATGTTTTGGCATGAGCTGGCATCTCCACGTGATGCTGTGCTGCATGATTTGAATGTAGCTGTTCACTTTAGTGTGACCCAGGTGCCCCACGTGAACCTCCGCCGTGCAGCGATGACATGCCACGACCCTCCTGCTCCTCCACTTCCAGAAGCAGAAACATGTGCACTGAGCAGAGCCCTCAGACCTCTGTGGTGTCACTAGGATCTGGGTGCTCCAGCCTGGTTTTGCTTTAACTCTTGTCCTTGCCACCGGGAACAACCTTCAGGTGATTAAATAACATGCTGTATTTGGGGCCAGAACCTCCAGAAAGGACTGGCCCATCAGAAAAACAGTGATTGCAAGGACAAGACGCACTTTACCTCTCCCCATACACACACAGAAATTAGCCAAAGTGCCTCTGAAGCTGTTGTACACAGCTTTGCATTTTCGAATAACTTTTTATGGCTTTTATAATTTGGAAACAGAAACCCCATTTCACAGAACACATCTCTCACAAAGCACATTCTTTAGAAGTACTTCACATTACTACCAAAAATCCCCTTCTCCACTTTTGGATCGTGGTTTTGCCTTCCTGTCCAAGTGTAGCTACTCCTGCCTGCTGGAAATGGTGGACAAATGGCTACACCTGACGATCTTAGAAGGAATTCAACCTTGCAATTAACTGCCTTCAGAGCTAACGGAGAAAAGGTGATATCAATTTTCAGATCACATTCAGAGGACTCATCATATTCCAAATTGTGCTCACATGAATTCCTGTGTCTACTACCATTCCAGAGGAGTGTTCCTCTGGTTTTCCTCTCCTCTAATTCTTGCAATCTACCTTCATGGGAAGAAGGGAGCAGATCAAGCACAGAACATATGTTTCTCTCCTTTAGTCTACACAGAAATAAATGCACAGAGATTCCACACAGTTGGAGGAAATGTCAAGTTCTCCTTTTTCCTAGTCAACAGCATGGGAGGAGCAGTGTGAGGTGATTCACATGTTCACGAGTGAACCGTGCCAGGAAGACAGAGGTAGCACAAGAGGTGCCCTGCCAAGAGAGAGACCCTGCAGACAGGCAGAGAGGACATGTGTCCAGCTTCCTGCTTCCTAGAAAACAGAGAACAAAAAGGTTGACGTGACCAAGGCAAGAAAGGACACAGACTCTTAGGACAGGGGAAGCTGGAAACTCATTATTTCAGTCACCAGGAGGAAGGCTTCATTCCCACATCCACTTGCAACAGAAGAGGAACAAATCCTGCTGGGGGGAGGCTTGGGGCATCTCTCTCTTCAAATTAGGACCAACACTATCAGAATAATTTTTCAAGTGTTAGTGACCAGGACCTGCTTCTGTAGGAAGGAGAAGCACCCCTTTGCCAGCCAGACCTATAATCCCAGCAGATTTGGTGCTGGAGCCACTTTACCTGGAGCCCAGATCCACGATACTGTAGAGAGATTGCCAAGGCCCAGGCAGATGCCTGACTGCTACTATTCCTTGCTCAGCCACAGAAAACCCTGAGCAGATTAAAGGTGACGATAATGCCTGAGGAAGAAGGGTGAGGGGATCAAGGGCCCAAGTTTTGTTCTTTTGAATCATTACAGTCACAGGGAGAGGCCCTGAAAGGAGCAGACACAACTGGCAGAACAGTGTCTGACTGCACAGCTGGGATCACTAGCAAGGATTCAGCTTCCTTCACCCTGTTGTCTTGTCTGACTAAGAGCAAGGACTGCTGAGAAGGGAGGGGACCTATTGGACCAAGAGAGAGAGATTTTCGTGGCCATGTTTGTTGAACTGCTGAGATCTTTAAACTAGATTCACCAGGGAAGAGGGATGAAGTCCAGAGATGAAAAAGAAGCTGCAAACAGAGGAGACATGCAAGGCAGAAGGTCCCCAGAGTGACTTTTACATTCCTGCTCAGAGGGGAAGTTCATTCAGAGGCTTTCTTCTACTGCTTGTACAGAGTTAATGTGCAAAGCCTGGACAACAGAAGAACCCACTCTTTCTAGAGACAGCTGTTCAACAAATGTTTTTGAACAGTTCTCATGGAATCTAGATGGGGAGTTAAGAGGAAATATGTCTTATCTTTATGTTACAATCAGGACAGTTTAATTGTTAGAAAGCTTTAGATACGACATGTATGTCATCTCTGTCAGTGGACAGATGTTAGGTACCTTACTCTCCTTGTTATATGTCGTCACTAAAGCAACTCAAAAGTGGCCAAATTCAATTAGTGCAGACAGATCTTGTGCAATATGATAAAGCTTATGCACAGAGCTCTTCTTTCTTTCTGAAATGTACTCAGAAACTACACCCTAATCTTTTAAAATATATAAATATACGGCTCTTAAATGCAGTGGTAACCACTTGCAAGAGTAAATCTGCTTCTCTAATGCTCATCTTCCCTTTTTGTATCAATATGGGAGAGTAAGAGTGGAGTGTATGTCTCCTCAAGGAGAGGAATCTTTTTAAATAAAATTCACTAATACTTTTACAGGGCTGTAATTAAAAGATATTTTAAAAGAGTATTTATTTTGCACCTTCTGTTCATGATCTGTTAGTCCTATACTGCACTCTGAGATCAAAATGCAACACAAGCAGAAAGATTTACCACAGTCTTTTCCACCTCATTGAAATATGTCTGTTTCTCTCTTATTTCCCAGTCATTACCATTTCAGCAGAGTGCCTTTATGGGATAATCAAAAGAAAACATCCTAGAAATTTCTGACATAACGACTTTTTTTTCCCCCTCCATCTCAAACAAGGGCCAGATGCACACTCTGAGACTGAGTCATAGTGAGGGGCTTTTTGGTTATTTAATTAAAGTTTTTAATTAATGTGAAAAAGCTTAACTGATCCTAAATAGTGGTAGCAGTTGACAAATTACAAGAGCACTCCATGCCCACAGAAAAGCTAGTGCTGCAAGGAAAGCACAGGCAATCAACACTAGTTTGTCATCAGTTACATTTCAAAGAAATAGTTTTTCCAAGTGTCTTTGTGCATGTGGGATTCCTATCATCTTTGAAGTTTAAATCATTTTTAAGATCTGACTAGGGGCAAATTAGATAAGAAGGTGACTGTGCAATTAAATTAATACTTTTGAAAGCTCATATGGTTACAAGACCAAAATACTTATCCTGATAAAATGCTCCCAACACTTTAAAGAGGTGTACCGACTTATTTTTTGCCTATAAATTTTATTGCTGACAGATTTGGTAGATGCATGATTCAGTGCTGAGCACTAGTAACATGATTCATCCAGGTTTCTGAATAGTTGTCCGAGATGAAGGCACCAGTGAAGACTCTAGCACTGTGAATTGACTTCCACAGGACTTGGCCACGCTCATAGTACAGCTTGGAGAGCCTTGCTGAGCCAAGGCTTGGTGCTGTTTTCCAGCTCAGCCCACTGAAACACGGACCAAAAAACATCTGCTTGAGGTGGTGCCAGAGCCATTCAGTCCCACACATGATCACAAGATTCATTTCTGTACTCCCCTTCACACCCACTGGCCAGGGCCTCTGAGCAGCTGAGCCTGGTGCCTGGATTCCCTGGGCATGCGGGGGGCTGTACTGCAGCCGGGGACAGGCACCACCCAGAGACAGATGCTCTAGCAACAGCCTCTCCCACGGCAGACGGTTTCCCTGTGCCATCTTAGTCACGTTGTCTGGCACGCTCATCACATGCTTGATCACCTGATTAAATGCCTGCCCCCATCACTGAGCTCGGTGCAGGGTTCCTGCACAGGACTTTGCTAACTCAAGAGGTCTGTTGTGATGGACTGTTAGATACTGTCTCTGCATCTCCTTTTAGATCATGTGGGTTTGGACTGTCAATCACTCTCGCTGACAAAGAAATCAATTCTCTCCACAGAGCCAAGTGGTTTTGTAAAATGCGTTCTGAATCGTATCAACTAGATGCCTTTATAAAGCTGCATTTGTGACCAAGACTTGATAAAAGAAAGGGAGTTGCAAACTAAAGTGTATCTTAATCTTTAAACCTCTTGAAAAGTCAGCTAACTGTATGGAGCAATGGTAGGTAACTGAAAAGGGGGTGTTATTTGAGCCTGTGTATGTAAATCTTCATTTCAGTGAAAAACTTCAATAAAAAGTAGCCTCATTTTAAGGAGAAAAAAGTCTCATCTGTGTTTGCGAGAAGAAACAGTCGAAGCTTCATGCAGCCTCCCTTCATGCAGCCTTCAGGAGCTGAGTCCCATTTATTTGAGCAGCAAGTGTTCAAAGTGATTCACTGTGATTCACTCCAAGAGAAGTTAGATACTTGTGTTCTTTTGAAAACCCTCTTATGTCATAGTTTGCCTCTTCGGATGCCTGAATATTTTTAGAAGTCTGCCCTGGTTCGCCTGTCATGTACACACAGTTAAGATGAGGCATCATCTCATTTTCTAGACCTGGAAATGGTGGTGCACAGAAGTTGAATCATTTACCCAAGGACACACATAGGAATAGTCCTGCTGGGTTAGACCAAAGAGCCACTCAACCCAGGACACTGTCCTGAATGGTGTCAGCAATGGAGACTTAGGACAAGGCTGTAAGTAATGTGTCTTGAGTTGTATTTCCCCTCTTTTGCCTTCACGGTACCTACCAACTGTTAGTGTAGGGACTTTCTGAGACAGAGTTGCATCCAGCAGACTGTATTCAACAGCCATCAACAGAGAAGTGAGCTGTTGGCTGAGAGCAGATCAGATTCGAATTTTTAGCCTCCTGCCTTGTAGGCTGGGTCCTTGTAAAGGATGTCTGAAGCCTGGAATCAGGCTTAAGTTCACCTTAAGCCTTAAGTTCACATTAAGACTGAAATCTGCGGAAGACGAAAGCATGAAATAATTGTCCCCTGAGAACTCAGAGACAGAACTCAGCCTGGCTTCAGGGACACAGTTTTCACATGGACCCTCTCACAGAATTTAAATTTTCCATCTGGAACCTGGATCTGCCAAGGTGAACAGAAGTGTTACAAAATGCCAGAGAGACAGCTGTGCAGTTAAGTTTGATATCTATGAGACAGAGTAATGTGAATCACTTATCACAATCCTTACATTCAACATGCTCCATAAGAGGAATCACTGAGAGCTTTCAAGAGCACTTCAAGGTTTGCTTTGCTGCAGTATCTGTTGCAGAGGGCTGCATTTTCCATTGTAATGTACTGCTTTAGAATGAATCCCTACAAGGTAAAAATTTCTTAAGCTATTGTGGTATTACAATTTTAATAAATATTTTCCTTGTTGGTTACAAATTTCTTTAGTACTCCATGCAAGCAAAAGAAGGAAGGAGTTGCTGCAAGCAATGTCAGCTGACAACTAACAACTGAAAGAATCAACGAATTCCCCTGCCTGGCATCACTCACACATCAGGTTGGCTTTCATTTACCTAAAAAAAAGCCACTAGTGATTAACAGTAGTTTATTTGACCACCAAAAAGAAAAAGCACACTTCTGGGAAATTAGCTGTATTACATCTTGTAGGACCTTTGTGGCAGAGGGAGGGTAGGTTCTGCAGCTCATTCCAATAAAACCAATGCTTTCCCTTCAAGAAAAACATCAGAAAAGCACAGAGTGAGAAACAGAGGACAAGCGAGAATGGCACTGCAGCAGCACAGCTCCTTGGAAGCTCAAGAAGGTTACAGGAGCATGTCTGGTTTAGCAAATCAATGCTGCAAAGTTCTAAGCATCTCTGTTCCTGCTGGAGTTAATGGACACCCAAAATCCTGAAGGAGGAGAAATATTTCTACACTAAAACCTCTTTTACTCAGCTCTTTCTTTTTGCTGAAGCAAAAAATCACTGAACTCAAAATCAGTGAAAACCTCATCCAACAGCTTATGCAAGTGAGTTTCTTGGCAAAAGAAGGAGTGCTGGAACAAATTAATAACTTAAGGAAAAATGGGAATGCAGTGGTAACATGTAAAATGATTTAACAATGTGTCTGAACCCATTAAAAATATGATAACTTTTACTAGACGAGAGAACTGAAACATGTATTTATATTTTGAAATAAAAAGCAAAACCTAAATGTCATCTTGGCAATTATTAAGGAGTTATACTTATTTGAAATGAAACCAAAAAAAATTTAAAGGTTATGTTTATATAGCACCATGGAGTATCATGTAAAGATACCCAGAGTAGCCCTTGACACTGGTTGTTGGAGAAGGGTATCGCCAAGCAAGCAAGAAGACCATCAATGTAAATATAACCTGCTGCTATTCAGGAAGGGCAGTGAACCACGGCAGGGTCATACTGTGATGACCAGGTCCCTTCTAGAATCAGAATTAACTTGTAGAGAACTGGTGTGAAAATTTCTTTGCTATGTAATCCTGAAGGAAGCTATGTTTGCCTAGACATTTTATCTAAACCACTTTTTGGTTTATAGAGGTTTTCGAGCAGTCTTCTAGACATTGTGTTTGGTTTTCTCTCTTTGGCATTATATCCCTCTGTATACGTTATTGAACATTGAAAGGGGACAAGCTCATAAAATGCAACTGATGCCTGTCCAAGCTAAAAAACTTTGGGCATTTCAAAAACAAGCAAATAGAAAAAGTATCAAGTGAATGTATTTAGGCTCTTGTGACAATCCACACCACTCATAAACTGTGTGTCTGCCATCCCTATGGGAGTACTGCCCAGGAAGCCAACTCCATTTTGGCTGTGCAGACCTTTACCTTGACAGATGTCCTTTCATCTCCATCTTCAATGTAAATTCCCAAGGCTTGCTAGCACAAATCTAAAAATAGAGACTCACTAAGTGAACCAGCTCCTTCATAAAAACATAAATATCTTGGACAACACAATGGAAGGGGATTGATTTGACTGATCACTTTGCAGCTCTTGTTGGCAAGGAAGCTACCTGGATGGGGTGTCCATCCTTTGGGGCACCTGATCAGAGTGTCACATGCCAGTCACACTGCACTGAGATCTGCTGGAAGATGCTTGGGTGCAAAAGAAGATTTTGACAGAGAAAAAACTGTTGAAACGAAGCTGCTTTAGACAAGGGACAATACGACAGGTAGAAACAGGTAGATGAGCTAAGGGGGAACAGCAAAAAGCTAAAAGTATGCATGTGCATACTTTTTTCAATACAATTTTTATAATATTTCTGTGAAAGACAGCCGTCATTTTTCAATGTACTCCATGACCAGTCTTTGCATAGAGATTTGCCCTTTCTTGCTCTTTCTCTTCCTTCTGAGATCCTAACAAGCAAAAACATTGTTTGCTATAATCTCATCTCTTTCCCCAGTATGACTCCACTTGCCTTAGCCCCAAAAACTAAAGTCCCAAGACACCTTGGTTAGAGGCTGGAGGAGGAGCAATGATCATGGTAAGACTCAATGCTAATTCTCCTGATTAGACCAACATATTTCCCCTCCCGTTTGTCCTGAGGTCCTCTGAAAGCCACCAGCAGATGTAGAAAACATCAGAACAACTTCCCTGTGCAGTAGCCCTACTTCCTTTTCCTAGGCATAACTATGGGCAAATAGCTAACATCTAACCACAAATTTTTGCTAGCATCCATCTTCAAGATACTTGAAAATCAGAGGAAAGTTATTTAGATAGATTTGATTTCTAGAATAAAGAAAAAAAAAATTATCTAGATGTACAGGATTTACCTTATTCACTCTGACCAAAAGCCACATTGTTCACTGTCTCCAAAGCATAAGGATGTATTTCCTTTTGGAAGTGTTCTAGAAATACTGCTCAGGCATATCTCCAGCTTCTTCCTTTTCTCCGTTTCCACACTTAACCTCATTCATAATTGGCAATACTAGTTTCCCCTTTGGAGGTGGTAGTTAGTTTAATTGCTGGAAAAAATAAAAACAGCACTGGAAAGCATGGCCCGAGGAGGCAACAATATTGCAAGTCACAGACATGACAGAAAGGTAGGAAGGTCATGCTTTTAGGAGGAAAGTCAAAAAACAGTAGGTTTTCACAAACTGTGAAAACAGCTACATACCTACCAGCTGAGGACATGTTGTATGGTAGGGAGTAATCAATAACATGCCAGATGTGTTTTTCCAAGTCATATTTCCTTTTGAGCACTTTCCTTCTGTTTGTAGCAGTGTGCAGACTGCTACGGGCTACTTGAATGTTTTCTTATTGCATCTTCCTAATTCCACAAGACCATTTCAGCAGAGGCATTTCCACTCTCAGCAAAAGCAAACTGTTCCTGTTTCTATCAGGCAAACCAGATGGAGAAAAGAAATCATTAATTTATGACTTAGAAGATACATTTTTATGACAGGAATTTGTAGCACCCTACACTTCTTTTTTATTTTTTCATGACATTTACAAGCAGATAGGAAAATAAAATTAGAAATAGGAGATTCCTCACAGTGGCAGCGTGCTGTCCTCAATTCTCAGGCTGCAATTACAGATCCTCTTCTGCCAGTAGCAGCCACAGGTAAAGCTGTTCCTGCTTCCCCTGTACTCTCAGCACCCTGACGCTGGTAGCTGTAAGGGATCAGGGCTGCCTGGTGGGGAAGAAGGAGCAGGGATGGGCATTTGGGGACAGCAACATCTTTACTCATCTGAGCACCAGCAGAGCTGCATGCCTGGTGGCAGCCTTGGCCAGTAACGATCAGTCTAGTCCAGAAATCCCATCTCTTCTTTGGCTCAGGATGGTATCGGGCAGCAGGTGACCCTTCCTTCCCTGTGCTCCTCTGCCAGCCTCAGTGGAGGAAAGGCACTAGTTTTATTAGCCTGACATGAACATGCCTGACTATTTCCAGAGCTTGGGAAGCGAGCCAGGATTTTTACCCTCCTGTGCACCGGTCACATTTAGTGCTTCGCACGGATACACCCGCAGTGTCCTGCACACAAGTGTCGCACCCTTTTGCTAGCAGAGGCTTGGGAGCAAGCATTTGGGGTGACTGCCAAGCACCCAGGGTGGTGGGAGGGGTCCTGTCTGCCTGTGACAGCTCCGCAGGCGTAGGATTGCTCCCTTGCAAATAGCCCAGTATCTTACACTTGCAAGATTTCCCAACGGCCAGGGGAGGAAAGGTTTGATCAGAAATATTGCTTGTCATGCTTTAACAAGGCGGAGGGCCTCTCCATCTCTGCTGTTGAATAATTCCCATAGCAAAAGAAAGTGTGTGCTCTCTCTGCTCCCACAACTCCTCTAATAGCTTCACAAAGCAAATTATTTGTGTATCTCCGAGTGCTTTGGATAGCTCTTCCTGGTTTTTTTATGGACCTCTGTGCATCACAGTTATTAATCACCCAATTCATTGATAATGCTGACACAGAGACAAGGTTATGAAAGTACACATGCTTTGGAAACTGGATCTGGTTATTGGTTTTGTTTGTAAAACTGCTCAGATTGTGGGAACAGTGACAGGCTCTAAGAAGGCAATTTAATTTTTTTAAGTCAGATGAAGCGGCTGCTGCTTTTAGTTAATTACCAACTCTGGTTTTCAGTACTAAACAGAAAACAAATTCTATTCTATTCCGCATAATGAGCCAATTCCAATTAGGGTAATTACCATGGGATAATTGTAGACTACCTATGGTTAATTAGGGCTCCACTGTATGTTTACAACACTCCAGGGGTGTAAATATTTTATGATAACCACAGCTTCAAATATCATTACCACTTAATTTAATATATTACATCATTATTATTGAGAGGGTGGGAGAGAAAAAGAGATAAAACCTCGAAACACAATCACAAAAGCTGCAGTAGGCTCTTTCCCCAGTAGTCAACCACCTTGCCTGATAATGCTGAAAGATTCCGGTTTTTTTAGTTCATCTTATGTTCACTCAGGAGGAAAAACAAGTGCACCATCGCCAGCGCTTGAACCTCTCTGAGCCTGATGGCAAGCAGAAAAGCAAAGGGAATCAGGAGATGGTGCTGGGCTTAATGCTCCCTGCGCAGCCCCGTCTGTCTGAGGCAGTGGACACCCGTGTCCTCACTCTGCTGAAAAACACTTCACAAAACACAGGTAACCTTATCGGGATGAAACAGAGAAAGAATGATAAATATCTGCAAGTTTTACTTGGTATGAAGTGTTATTGGCTGGTCTACTTGGAAATGTGAGCGTTTTTCATGTAGTCATTATTTTATCAAAAATGTGACATCATGAGCAGGAAGAGAGAGCAAAAGGGAGTGCTCAGCTTCTGGAGAAAAGCAGCGGAAATTTCACCTGCAATCAGAACTGAGATCGGGAATATAAAACCCACAGAAACCCCTCAGTTTGTTAACTGGCTCCTCCAAAAATTGTCCTAGGTGGAGTAATTAACATTTAATAGAACAAAGAAGATTCCCCAAAGCATGTCCACGTGGGGTGTGAGCAAGTGATACAGTTTGCCAGTTGTGTAGTATAACTCTTAAGCTGTTAAAGCCTTTCCTTAAACATATGGAAGTTCACAATCCCCAACCCAGACAACAAGGAAAAATTTTAAAATTCAGTTCCTTCCTCTTCACTATACAAGAAAATACCCATATCTAGTATGGTTTTGGTGTGAGTGTTCATTGTAGTTTTCAGCTTTATCAGTACTTCATGATAAAATAATCTCATTCATCTGTAAAGAAAAAGTTTAGTCAAAATCTTCGTATATAACCTTTCTCACAAAACAGCCCTAACCACAGCAGCTGAGTTAGTAACTCTCATTGCCAGTCTTCTTCAAGATAACCATAACCTCCCATTCAAGAGACAAACGTGACAACCAGTGATTTTGTTCTCCACTTAAATTCTTCTGTTCTCTGAATAATACTACAACTACTTTGGAAACATCCTGCTCAAATACCTCTGGTGTTCTTCAGAAGGGAAAACTGGGTTTGCAGCACAACTGGTGAAAGCTTCTTTGTATGCCATGCCAATACTAACAAGCTTTTTTGCTGCTGATCATCTTCCATTGACTTCCAGTCAGGACAACAAATCAGACGCATATTATTACTAAATCCCTGAGTATAGCTCAGCAGTTAGATGAAATTATGAGAATTATAGACATCCATTAGAACGATAATGTTTTTTTCACGCTATGCATCTAACTGCTGGACTGTACAAACTAGGGAACCAAATGTGTTTCATCCGCCCCATTTTCTGCGGAAGCTGGAGAAGGGTGGGAGCGCTGTCAGCAATTTCTATCTCCTCTGGAGGTGGCTGCAGTACATTTCTTGACCCATAAGTATGTCAGTGATTCCAGGTCCACTATTTAGACACAGCCTCTGGGTCTATCCCAAACATGAACCACTGTTGGTAAAAGAAGCACAAGTCTATGTGCATTCCCTGGCTTGTTACCATCTTCCTGTCTCTTGTGAAGAATTAGTCCAGACTTATTTCACAGTCCCTGAATATAGTATAATCATGCTTACAATTTTGGCGGTTACGAAGAAATCTTCAAAAGCCTGGAATATTTTAAAGTGATACCATACTGGCTGCCTGAGTCTGCAGGCAGCCTGAAGCAGCACTATTGGCAGCTTTGTGGTGCCGAGTTCATCTTAGAAACACCAAATGATGACAATTTATATGCAAAATTTTTGTTACCTCTTAGTTATTGACACTAACAAACTTTGAATTGATTTAGGGGTTTGCTCATTTTCAAAAAACTTCCCATATCAAACATTTTAGATGCTTTCTAGCCAGCTGCCAAAAACTACATCGCACTTTTGGCAACTTCATCAACTGAGTTAGGACTGTCTTCAAGAGAATTTGAAACACTAAAGATTGAAATTGTGGGACAGCATTAAAAAAACACTTAAATCATGGGCTGTATTGTGTTTTTAAATTACTGTATGTATTTGGTATTTAAACCATGACAGTATCCACTGTGCAACTTGTGTATTCTTCTGGTTTATATTTAATTAAAAAAAAAGTTTTCAAAAATGCAGTTAATATTGCTGCCAGGTTTCTATTGCTCTTAATCCAGACATCTCACAGGTAATTACTATCTCATTTGCTTCCAGGACTTGATGGAAGGCCAGCTGAGACACTGGCATTCTTGGCTACTTGCATATTGGGAAGAGGCAACAGCAAAGAAATTGCTGTCATTTAAGAAGCTTTATCAAAGGTGGACAGGAGAGGAGTTAACCAGGATTAAATGGCTGTCCTTTGTGGGAAAAATGTACTGCAAGAGAGGTATGCTGCAGGAAGGCAGAGGTCAGGCAGAGGGGATCACAGCTGAGGCATCTCAGAAACTGGTTAGTAAGTGAGACACAGACCAGAAAGCAGATCCCTGCAATCGCCCCTCGCCTTCCCTGAGCATCACCAAAGTCTGCCGCATTACCAGGAACATGCTGGTCTTCCGCAAAGTCCAGCAGCTCAGGAAATGGCCTGCCCATTTCTTTTTGTTTCCTTGTGGGCTCACACCTGGCACAAAATGTGGATCTAAACTTCAGCTTCCGAAGGTATTTTATTAGATTGGCATTTCTTGGCTGCAAGAGTGTAGCAACTGAGTGAAATGTGTTTTCCATCTTGAATAAGATTAACTGAAGTTACCTGACAGTCATGTTTTGTTCATTTCCACTCGTCATTAAAACTTCAGCATTAATTGTTTGCAAAAAGTAAAGTCTTATTTAAATATACAAGTGGTAAGTGACTTTTACTTCAAAGCTAAAACTAACAATTCTTACAAGAAAGCTGGAAGCTTATAGAGTAAAAATAAAATCCACCTGATCTAATCACATTTCCCGTTCTTGAACTCATCCTACTTTTTAATAGCTTAAATCACCTCTGAAGGAGAAAAATAATCAATCCACATACGTCTTTGGAGCAAAGCAGAATTATTTTTAGATTGCACTTCGTGGCTAAAGCCATAACATATTGTTCTGCTCTGAGAAAGCACTCCAAAAACATGGCATCACACAGGTCTGCTTCAGCAAATTTATCAGCTGTTCATTTCTGAAAGAGCAGAAATAATCACAATGAATTAAACTTTTGAAGAGTATACTTCCTTTAAAAATTATTTTATGGCTATACCAAAGATAAAGGCCGGTAAACAGTTGAGAAGTTATAATCTCAGGAGGATAACTGTTATACAGAGCCAATCCTCTTAAAAATCAGGAGGAGCTAGATAATGGAATCACTGCCATATGGATACACTTTTGAAGGACAGCAAAAAAATCTCAGGAAGGAAGTCTTTATACATAGTAAAGAAATGCTACAGAAGAGATTTGGAAAACAGTCAGCTATCATTACGAAGAAGCTATCAGATCTTAAGCCTAGGCAAATTCCTCTATAAAAGTGGGTCAGAGGTGAACAGATCACACTTATTTGGGATATATAAAGGAGCAAGGGAGACAAGGAGGGCAAAAATATGAGCCTGATCCTGTTTTATTTCATCTCTGTGCTCAGAGCAATACTAGAATATAAATGCAGGGGGCAATATGGCTTTAAGGTAGCTTCTACTTCTACTGAAAGGTGACTTTGAAAAGAACAGAAAATTACAGACCCAGAGAAAACAGAATCTCAGCAAAATGCAAGCCCCATATTCTATGTTCTCCTGGTCCATATAAGCCAAGCAGGTGGCTATACCAATCCATCAGCACTCCCCACGATGCACTAACTATTCACCCATTCCCACAAACCACCCTGGTCAGCCTGCAGTTCCTTTGGATGTGCCCAGGAGCAGCCAGTTCTTCACAAGAAGTTTCCATTTCATATCTGACTCTCTTTAGCACCATTTTCAGCCACTTTTGACAGCCATGCTCTGGAGGCATTAAAACTCCCGCAATCTTTTCTCTTAAGGGAAGCCAAGTCCACAAAATACACCTTTCTTCCCCAGAAAAAGCTGTTGGAGAACAGTATTGAGCATAGCAGGGCAAGGCAATTATAGATAAAGTTGAAAATATGGCCTGTAGTGGACTATATATACAAACTGTGCTGACCTATTTTAATGAAAATGGGAGACAGCTGATGAATTACATGATGTCTATACCTCCTACTGCCTCCATGGCTTAACTTGCCAAGAACTTGTAGCTGTTGAGCTATTGTTTTCGGAAGAAAGTGTGTGGGTGAGTTTTATACTCCTTCATGCCGAGTGAAACATTCTCTTCGCTCCCCCCTTCAAGGCATAATGCACTCTGGTTAAATCATCAGATGGAGTCAATACTTTTTGTCTTCTGAGGATCTTCCTATTTCTGTGTCTTTCTAAACTTTGCAAATGCTCTATTGCATTTCAGAGCAGATGCCAGCATGGATGTCTACAAGCATCACTTCATTATTTCTCAGTTACACAAACCATACTTCTGAAATTGCCTAGTTAACTTTATTATATCCATGATTTTTTTTAAGGGTTTTTAATTATATCCCCTGCTGTCTTAGGTATCCAGCCTTTTAATAGGAAGCAAATTTATAAAATTAAGTTCGCAACAGGCTACAGCAGCAGTTGTATTTCTCAAAAGACCGAAAAGAATGGGATATTTTTGTCTATACAGTAACACAGCTTCAAAAGAGAAATGTGAGACATCAACATGTCAAACTGTGACCACAGCAGGCATTGCAGTCATTGTTTTATTTTGAGTGAAACACTTAAAATAGCTTTTTAAAAAAATCACTTTAGTTCCTTGGTATTTTGATGACTGTTCTATACAGTCCAAAGACAGAAGAAAGACTGGGCATGTGAACACTAGTGTTAACTCAAATCAAGAAATATACTCATATTGTCTAAACAGCTAGCGGAGAAGAAAGGTTTTTCTGAGGCCAAGACTCAAGAAGATGCAATTTCCATGAAACATGATCACATTAAGGAATTGCAATAGAGCCACAGTAAACTTCATCATGAACAATCTCACTTAGACAGACCTTATAAAAAAGACAAAACAAAACAAATCGAATACCTCCCCTATCATATAGATGATTGTAGGTACAGCAGTAAGTAACACAGCTTAAAAGTTAAAAGTGAAGTGATTTCAAACTTGTTATGCCTGTAGCAAAATGTGAGTTTTGTTGACTATTTGCCACTGATGTACTTTACTTGAGCAAAAGATCCCATTTTGCTAGTCATGATGGAACATGTTACTATGAACTAAAACCTGCAGAGAAAAGACCTAAATAACCACTAGGCAGATCATAAAGAGTGTGCATGATCCATATGCGCAAAGAAAAACAGCAGAGCAGTGGTTTGTACTTGGGCCTTTCTGAAGATACATGCTGTGGAAAATAATTATTATAGTTTAATGTAACTATAGGTCATATGGATCTGTTTATGACGTCACTAAACTCTAACTCTGGAAGTGGGGAATATTGTGTAGCTACAGATGCTAGACTGCATCATGATAAATGTGTGAACTATTTTCACCCTGTTATACAGCATAATGCAGTCAGGAACAAAGCATCACACCCTGAGCTGTGCTCCAAGATGATGGAGTCATGTAAACTCATCTGATAAAAACGTGGTGCTCCGCACTTAGCTAAATGCATTGCCCCTTCAGAGGAGAATCTTTCCAGATGCTTAAGAATCTTGGACCTAGAATATGACAACTAGATCTTTTCATCACATATCATGTGTATTTTCACTTGTATATCATGTCAGCTTTATAGTCTTGTGCCATTTTCCTTTCTCTGAGAAACTTTGTCCTGAAGTTCCTTTCATATGTCATCAAGATCAGCTCTCCATTACACAACAACCCATACCTCAGTCAATCACTTGAATATTTTTATTACTTGCTACTAGCAATGCGGTGTATGTGTGGTGTTTGGGGAAATCTACCAATGTTCAGATGAAATTATACTATTGTTAGGTATAAAACTGAAGTTTTGTGGAAAATTGCTGGGTGAACATATATTTAATCTTGTGGTCTTTAAATGTTAGTGGGTTTTTTTAGGGGTGGAAACCTCCTATGACAAGGGCTTAAGTGAAACCAGCAAAACCAATTTTCTCCTTCCAGACAAAAAGAGAATGTAGTGTAGAACTGAGGAAGAAAATCAGTACCCGAAGAAAAAAGCCAAGCATTGGAAAGGGAGGTTCACAAAGCCAGATTAAAATCTTGTACACTGTATGTATTCTGCAGCATTGGGGACTGTCTATTCTAAAGACTTTATTGGCATATTGAGGACCTTCTTTTTGAATTTACAGCTTCTAATGTAATCAGACAATATTTTCTTTGTAACACTGATTACTTTTTACTGTCTATGCACAGGTATGTATCTGTCTATTTTTATAGACCATTCAGTACTATATATGGTCAACTCAATATAATTTCCAATAGCTTGTCCATAAATAATCAAATAATAAAAGTAAGAGGGAAATCCTGTTTCCATTAAAGTTAATGAATACTTTTCTATCGTTTCCAGCACAGGCGAGACTTCCCCATAAAGAGAACACCTCAATAAACTCAGCAGAGTCACACAATAGTATCAGTATCTTTGCCTATAGTTTTAAGGGGAAGAGAGATCTTCTTCCAGTCATTTTAAAATTTGAACTCTATATGATACCATTATGAAAGTTTTAGGTATTTTCCAAGTAGTTGGGATATTTTAGAAAAGAAAGAAATCAGTGAAGATGCCAACTAAGATATATTAGACAATCTTGTTCTATTGCATTTCATCTTTCATAATCCGGTGATATATATATCTACTGTCATTACTGTAAAAAGATTTCAGCACTACCAATTTGCTACAAATCCCTTGTTGGAGTGATGTTTTTATTGCCAATACAGTCAGCTCATTGATCAGCTGGCAGCCAACAGTTGACAAATCCGAGTTTCATCAAATGAGAGGATAGAAGGCAAATCATGGGATTAGCTTTAAATGATTCTTCTGGTGTTCCTATATATCTCTATATTTGACAAGTATACATTTGTGCTGCTGAGGATCTGTCACATAAATCAAATTCATGTTCCACCTTTTTTTCCGTATTCCTGCAAGGACAAGTGCAGACCCCTGCTCTGACATGAAATACGTAAGAAAAACTCCCTGATCTCAGTAGTGGGGGGCATGAGATTTACATAAAGGAGTGAGCTCAACTACCTGAGCTCTAGTGTAATGCCTGGTGGGGTCAGTAATGAACTGGACAGTCTAGCTGAAGGTAATCTGGTATGGACTTCAATTCGGCTCTGTTACACCTTTTCTGTAGCTCCCAAATCCTCTTGTGTGAAGCAGGAAGCTAAACTAGAAGACACAACTAGATTAGATGCAACTTGATCTTATCTACAGCTGTACAGCTGAAATCACGGTAGCAACAGTGCAGCTTAGGATGTCCCACTGAGCCCTGTCCTCAGAAATCAGAATAAAATTTGAGACTTTAACTCCCAGCACTAAAAGGTGTCAATAATAGAAGTGCCTGATGTGTGTTAGCAAAAGGGATAAAATATGCAAGACTACAAAACCTGAAAGTAGTAAAACAAACGAATATACTCTCCATGTTACTCTCCAGGTTGGCAACAGCAACTCTATAGGTCTCATCAAACTATCCTCTAAAATGGCATTGAACTTTAGGTACCTTGTTGCACAGATTAGCAGAATTAATATGATGAAAGACAGACATGTAGACAGAGTGTCAGTCAAACAGAGGAAAAATAAGCAATAAAAATACACTTGTGGAGAGCATAGAGAGGAAAGGATCTACACTGCAGAGAGGGAACATAGGTATGCTAAATAGTACATAGAAATATGCTTAAAATGCTAGTACTGTAACGTGGAAAAGAATATTCAGATTTAAAATAAGTCTACCTTCTAACAGTCAATTATATCATTCTTATAAATCATTGTCCAAAAAGAGTGCTAAACACATTTTTCAAAACTCATTAAACAAGACATATTTTGGTGACCCTGAAAAAAAGTTTGGAGTAGAGTTTCATTAACATGCAGGTAAAAATGATGAGCCAACAGGATCAGTCATTGCTAATTCATCCAGTTCTGCTATATATCCCTGAAGTACTATAGAACATCCCTTACATTTTCTATAAGTCTGACATCATGTGATAAATACTACTGGAAACAAAATGAATGGATCAATTAGCCATCCATAGCTATTATTACATCCTTATTATCTGTGTGCATTTTCAGCTTTTTATAACAACATGAAAGCCATAAAAATGACAAGGCCCATTTTATAGATATTTATGGGTAGATGGTCCATCAAGAGAAAGAACTGCTCCTTGCCATCTGGGATAATATGGCTGACATTTAGCAAAACCTATAGTTGACACTTTTCAATATTTATACAAATACTATGCACATAGTATGCATCATCAACAGTAGGGACTTTTTTTTATAACTTTTAATAGCTTTGTAAATAAAGTATATATTTTTATCTATCTTATATATATGACTCTGTGTGTATATACATATGTACACCTGTACAAATTTTATTTTATTTCTTCCCAAGAAAGGAACATTGACAGTTTCCAAGTCAAAATTCAGCCATGTCAAGACTATTCTGTGCCTCCTGTAAAATTTATTTCTTAATGGTTAAATAAATAAATTATCCTCTAATCTGACTGAGTCATTATTTAAACAACAATTCACTGTGGACAGTTGATTTGTTCTTTTTATTGTTATGAATTTGATTTATTAGGGATTGAAGAGAAGGGGGAACATGGCAGAGGAAGAGTTAGGGAACAGTAATTGTGTGTTGATCCCAGACAAGCTGCACTAGTTCCACATTCCTCACTCACACTAAGTTGCTGATGCCTGAAAACCAGCAAGCAAAAGGTAAGTTGTTTCATCTGTATTCTACAATTTGAGTGACTTTCATAAAAATTAATAGAAGATACAAGCAAGGAAAATTAGCTATTAAAATGAAGAGGGAAAAGGGCTGAGTAGGCAAGTCTCCTTCAGACAGACCTCAGTACAATCCTCAGTGGTTACTGACTCAATCTACAGCAAGAAAAGTAGTTTCTTAGCTGGGAGGAATAGTCCTTTTGCCATCTTTCTTCCATTTACAAAATCAAAACCCAGCCCAAGCATGCAGCCAAGCACCTTTAGTTTGGTTCATTATGCCTCCCAAATGAATCAAGAATCTATTTATGATTAGTATAACTCCTCCATTAGACTCTCCTATATACATTCTTACCATACACAAGGCACTGGGGAGAACACTTGAAGAGTCAAAAGGAAAACTGACTGAAGAAGTCCCCAAATTAATATTAATAAAATGTAAAACTATAGCAGTACCTCTCTCCTTGAGCTGTCTCTCATTTTCTGTTAGAGCCATACCTGAGCAGTCCCAAGGGCTTAAATAGGTGGAGCTGGCTCGTCTGGTTTCCCTGACAGCTGGTTATTTTGCAGTCATTGCAACAGCTGATGATCGTAAAGCTGGCAGGTTGCGTTAAAAAAGCAGATGGGTATTTTATGCCTCCAGTTTGCTTTCCC